>NW_026615565.1:0-50182 GCF_000801105.2 Raphanus sativus | reverse complement strand
AGCTTTATTTGGAACCACTAATCAGTGGAGAATAAAACAGGAATTTGAATAAATCTCATAGGAGTTGTGAGTAAGAAGATATTCCCAACTTTCTATCCAGATGATTCCAGATTAGCCTGCTGTTCGGACATATGGCAATATCTTCATGATTCTTATCAAACCAGGATGAACCACGATCTAAGAAGCTTTATTTGGAACCACTAATCAGTGGAGGAATAACCAGGAAGTTGAATAAATCTCATAGGAGTTGTGAGTTAAGAGATATCCCACTTTCTATCCAGATGAATTCCAGATTAGCGTTCAACATATCTATCAAATCATGCTTATCAAACCAGGTCCACGATCTAAGAGCTTTATTTGAACGAACCACTAATCAGTGGAGAATAACCAGGAAGTTGAATAAATCTCATAGGAGTGTGAGTAAGAGATATCCCACTTTCTATCCAGATGATTCCAGATTAGCCTGTTCGGACATATGGCAATATCTTCATGGATTCTTATCAAACCAGGATGAACCACGATCTAAGAAGCTTTATTTGGAACCACTAATCAGTGGAGAATAACCAGGAAGTTGAATAAATCTCATAAGGAGTTGTGAGTAAGAAGATATCCCACTTTCTATCCAGATGATTCCAGATTAGCCTGTTCGGACATATGCAATATCTTCATGATTCTTATCAAACCAGGATGAACCACGATCTAAAGAAGCTTTATTTGGAACCACTAATCAGTGGAGAATAACCAGGAAGTTGAATAAATCTCATAGGAGTTGTGAGTAAGAAGATATCCCACTTTCTATCCAGATGATTCCAGATTAGCCTGTTCGGACATATGTGCCAAATCTTCATGATTCTTATCAAACCAGGATGAACCACGATCTAAGAAGCTTTATTTGGAACCACTAATCAGTGGAGAATAACCAGGAAGTTAATATAATCTCATAGGAGTTGTGAGTAAAAGAAGATATCCCACTTTCTATCCAGATGATTCCAGATTAGCCTGTTCGGACATATGGCAATATCTTCATGATTCTTATCAAACCAGGATGAACCACGATCTAAGAAGCTTTATTTGGAACCACTAATCAGTGGAGAATAACCAGGAAGTTGAATAAATCTCATAAGTGTTGTGAGCAAGAAGATATCCCACTTTCCACAGATGATTCCAGATTAGCCTGTTCGGACATATGCCATTATCTTCATGATTCTTATCAAACCAGATGAACCACGATCTAAGAAGCTTTATTTGGAACCACTAATCAGTGGAGAATAACCAGAAGTTGAATAAATCTCATAGGAGTTGTGAGTAAGAAGATATCCCACTTTCTATCCAGATGATTCCAGATTAGCCTGTTCGGACATATGGCAATATCTTCATGATTCTTATCAAACCAGGATGAACCACGATCTAAGAAGCTTTATTTGGAACCACTAATCAGTGGAGAATAACCAGGAAGTTGAATAAATCTCATAAGGTTGTGAGTAAGAAGATATCCCACTTTCTATCCAGATGATTCCAGATTAGCCTGTTCGGACATATGCCATTATCTTCATGATTCTTATCAAACCAGGATGAACCACGATCTAAGAAGCTTTATTTGGAACCACTAATCAGTGGAGAATAACCAGGAAGTTGAATAAATCTCATAGGAGTTGTGAGTAAGAAGATATCCCACTTTCTATCCAGATGATTCCAGATTAGCCTGTTCGGACATATGGCAATATCTTCATGATTCTTATCAAACCAGGATGAACCACGATCTAAGAAGCTTTATTTGGAACCACTAATCAGTGGAGAATAACCAGGAAGTTGAATAAATCTCATAAGTGTTGTGAGCAAGAAGATATCCCACCTTCTATCCAGATGATTCCAGATTAGCCTGTTCGGACATATGCCATTATCTTCATGATTCTTATCAAACCAGGATGAACCACGATCTAAGAAGCTTTATTTGGAACCACTAATCAGTGGAGAATAACCAGGAAGTTGAATAAATCTCATAAGTGTTGTGAGCAAGAAGATATCCCACCTTCTATCCAGATGATTCCAGATTAGCCTGTTCGGACATATGCCATTATCTTCATGATTCTTATCAAACCAGGATGAACCACGATCTAAGAAGCTTTATTTGGAACCACTAATCAGTGGAGAATAACCAGGAAGTTGAATAAATCTCATAAGAGTTGTGAGCAAGAAGATATCCCACCTTCTATCCAGATGATTCCAGATTAGCCTGTTCGGACATATGCAATTATCTTCATGATTCTTATCAAACCAGGATGAACCACGATCTAAGAAGCTTTATTTGGAACCACTAATCAGTGGAGAATAACCAGGAAGTTGAATAAATCTCATAGGAGTTGTGAGTAAGAAGATATCCCACTTTCTATCCAGATGATTCCAGATTAGCCTGTTCGGACATATGGCAATATCTTCATGATTCTTATCAAACCAGGATGAACCACGATCTAAGAAGCTTTATTTGGAACCACTAATCAGTGAAGAATAACCAGGAAGTTGAATAAATCTCATAGGAGTTGTGAGTAAGAAGATATCCCACTTTCTATCCAGATGATTCCAGATTAGCCTGTTCGGACATATGGCAATATCTTCATGATTCTTATCAAACCAGGATGAACCACGATATAAGAAGCTTGATTGGGAACCACTAATCAGTGGAGAATAACCAGGAAGTTGAATAAATCTCATAGGAGTTGTGAGTAAGAAGATATCCCACTTTCTATCCAGATGATTCCAGATTAGCCTGTTCGGACATATGTTAATTTGTATGATTAATAGAGTAAGATTGGTGAGAATTTGAAGTATCAAAGAAAACAAGTATAGGAAGATCCAGAGAGAGGAGAGAGTGGAATTGAGTTTGCGCAAATGAAAGAGAGAATATGAGGAAGTATATTTCCTTAATCATAAGTGTAACATTTAAAGATATTTAAAGACCAACAAGAGGAGGAAGATCGACACAATAAAGGGAATAAACAAATGAAGGTAGTACAGAAAGAATAAAGAAATAGGAGAGAGGTCAGAATCAGGGCAGCTCGTTCAGTCGGGTGATAGTGACCTTTCACAACGTTCACTGCCTCTTATCTTCCTTGTTGAACCGTGATCACTCTCTCAACGTTCTCTTCCTCTGTCGACATCCTTCCCATTTAAACTCTCCTTTTAAATAATCCTAAGTCTTTCCTTGACTTGCAAGACACTCATGAGCTCATTCAAACTCTTCACTGGCGCGCCAAACACTTCTCCTCTTATTCTTCTCATAGTCTCTTGTTAACATCAGATCACTCCTTTTATTTCTTCATGTCAACACTCCCCCTCAAGCTTGACCATATGAAACAAGTCAAGCTTGGAAGCCATGAAGCAATCCCTCATTAAAACCTTAGCTAGGCAAAACCCAGTGGGATAAAATCCAAGCCAAGGAAAAAGAGTAGATCACTTCATGGAGGAGAGATCAGTGACATGAGATATCTATGAGTCCCATCCTCAGATGGGATGGACTCACACACCTTAGTACTTGCTGCCTTTGTGAAGATATCAGCTAGCTGGTCTTCACTTCTTGTGTAGCATGGAAGAATCACTTGCTGCTCCACTGCTTGTCTCACCTTGTGGCAGTCTACTTCTATATGCTTTGTCCTCTCATGGAAGACTGAGTTGGATGCAATGTGTATTGCTGCCTGGTTGTTGTTGAAATAAATAAAGGAATGACCAGAAGAAGAAGCTGGTTGATGATCCAAAGAGAATTCATCAAGAGAAGCCAATTTGGTTCTGTTTGTGCAGTCTTGCTCCACAAGCTACTATCTTGACCTAACTTACCTTTCAAGGCAAGAAAGGAGTTTGGAGACTTAATATGGACGTGGGAAACACTGAGATGTCAAGGAAACATGTTTCAATTAAAATAAGAGAGCCTGGTTTGAATTTGAAAAGAAGAAGTCACATGTTGCTTAAGAGAAGCAGCTGGACCTGTCACTTTCACTCAACCAGGCTGTGTAAACCTCTCTCCTGTCACTCTCACTCCCTCTGGTCGAGATTCACCTTGGCTGCATCCTTCTGGCTTCATCAGAAACCCCACAATAATATTTGTTTAGTCATTCCCTTGTTTAATCATTGTTTATTGTAAGTGATTGTCTATTTAAAGACTTCACCACCTCTTGTAACATTTATCCAGTATCAATACAAGTTCTCTCAGTCTAATTTCGTGCCTCTCTCTCCCTTGCTTGTGTCTAAACAATATTCACAATGTAAGGAGTTTAGAGTAATGGTTTAGAGGCTGCCTTAACTCTCTTTCTATTAAGGCAGCCTAATACTTGTAAAATTCACTCTAAACTCTTCTTTATCTTCTCTTAAGCTCTAGATTACTGATTCTAATTTCTTTTCTTCTTAAGTGAACAAACTCTAAAGTGTTGTATCACTTCTCAAGGATTAGATTCAAACTAGAGATTCTTTGCCACACATAACCAGTTTACTATCTAGGATCTTGGTTATAGTGTAGGCTGTTTAAGAGGATTCAACCACCAGTTGGTTGTCTCTTCCTTTTAATGGTGAGTTCCTGTTGCTTGGTTGAAGGGGATTCAGTTACAAGTTAACTGAATACTCTCTTGACATGAGACAAATACTCATGAATTCCAACATGGTATCAGAGCAAGGTTGCTCTCTTGGGCTGAACTCACTCTGTTCTACTTCATCCTGAAGCTCTTTCTCTCTCACTTTGAAATTGTTTTTGATGAGCTGTGTGGCTAGGATTCAAAACATGAGCAGTAGAGAGGTTAGATGAAGTATGTTTTTCAAAATTCAGGATGCAATCTTTAAATGTTTTTTTAAATCAATGACTCTCCCCTTGATCTCCTCATTGTTTAAGGTTTGGATGAAAGACTGAAATATGTTGTTACCAGCCTGAGGGAGGGAGAAAAGATTATTCTTGCATCTTGAAATCACTTTAAAAAAAAAAAAACAAAAGATTTCTGAAAAATGTTTTTGAACAGATTCTTGAGTAATCTGATTCTGAAAAATGTTTTAAAAATATTTGACCAGTGGACAAACTGTTTTGATCCATTGGTGTCTTTGTTGTGTGAGCCATAGAAAACACTTGTTTATGTGTTATTCTGATGGTTCTCTTGTTGCAAGCCCTGGAAAACATCAGTTCATGAGTTATTCCAGTGGTACTTTTCTAAGATCAGTGAGCAAATTAATTGTTCAATGGTCCATTGTGTTTCAGCTACTAAAGCACCAAACTCATGAGGAGTATTGGTTGCTCCTGGCTGTTAATGCTTCCGCAAAACTCAAGAAAACAGAGCAAAACTCTGTCCATTAGAACTCTTGAGCAAACTCTCTATTCTCTCTTTTCTAATTCTTTGATTCTCAGGTTACTTATTCTCCATCATTCTCCCATTCTCTGGCTACTAATACTCTGGTTACATCATTCTCTACTCTCTACTTATTCTCTGGTTACTTTTACACTGGTTACTCAATTCTCTATTCTCACAATCTCTTGTTATAATCTGCCTAGGGTTATTAAGCTGTCTTGAAAGAATTGTCTTGCTTATGCCCTTAGGAAAATTGATTGTTATGTTGCCTGAAAGCTTAATCTTGTTGATTAGGATTCAGAGAGTGTTGCTAGGATAGAATCTTAAAGATATCTTTCCATTGCTGCTGTGCTTATTTAAATTGTGTTTTAAAGATCAGACTTGGTGAAAACCAATGTTCTGGTCTCTTGTTGTCTACTGATGCTTGTCTTAGTGTTGGTTTGACAGATTGCCCATGTTGATCAGAGCCTGCACAAGATGCATATTCCTGACCATGGAGAAATAATTTCTGAGTAGACAAGGAGGCTTAAAAGCTCATATCAAGCTTGTCTCCTCCCCTATACTCGGATTCAAGCTTGAGGGGGGCTGTAAATGAGCTTCCATGGCCTGTCTAGAAGCCACTGCAAGAAGAATTCAACAAGGACAGCAACAACTTGGTGTTAGAACAGATGGCCATCAGAGACTACTTGACAAGAAGATCAGGTGGAGAGTCAAGCTGATTGGAATGCTATGAATCAGCCCAAGGCATGGAGTTAGAACAGTTACCTTCTGGTTGGGAAGCTATGGATCAGCTTCTATATGAAGTTAGAACAGTTACCTTCATTTGGGAAGCTATGAATCAGCCCATAGCATGTGTGCTTGTACCTGGTTGATGAAGCTTGTGGTCTCAAGGCATTGGTTATCATCATTGGCTCTCATCTTCCAAGCTTGACCACATACTCTCATTCTCAGGTCAAGCTTGAGGAGGGGTGTTAATATGAGAAGCCAATGTCCATTCTTCTTATGCAAGGGAAGTACCTAAAACTATACTTATTCTGTTTTGAATAGGTTTGCCCCTTGAGAATTGATGCATGTGTTTGTGCATTGTATGAATCAGGTACTTGGATCTCATGAACAGAGTCTGGTCGTGGATCAAACCCTTTGATGATGGCAGGAGGTCAGAAGAAAGGGGGAGACAAAAGAACCAGCCACATGAAGAGTTCCAAGCAGTTTTGAGTGTGAAGCAAGGAAGACATTGGTGCCTGCTTGCCATTGAAGTAAGGCCATGATCCAGGGTTTATGAGTCCCTAAACTTGATCCTAAGACTCATAAACCCACTGGCCAATCCCTAGGCTGAGGGTAGTTGCACTCTTTTTCCCTAAGTGATGGTTTTATCCCATGAGGTTTTCCACACTTAGGTTTTTAATGAGGCAAGTGCTCTCAGTTCCAAGCTTGCCCAAGGATCTCCTATGGTCAAGCTTGAGGGGGAGTGTTGAAATAAATAAAGGAATGACCAGAAGAAGAAGCTGGTTGATGATCCAAAGAGAATTCATCAAGAGAAGCCAATTTGGTTCTGTTTGTGCAGTCTTGCTCCACAAGCTACTATCTTGACCTAACTTACCTTTCAAGGCAAGAAAGGAGTTTGGAGACTTAATATGGACGTGGGAAACACTGAGATGTCAAGGAAACATGTTTCAATTAAAATAAGAGAGCCTGGTTTGAATTTGAAAAGAAGAAGTCACATGTTGCTTAAGAGAAGCAGCTGGACCTGTCACTTTCACTCAACCAGGCTGTGTAAACCTCTCTCCTGTCACTCTCACTCCCTCTGGTCGAGATTCACCTTGGCTGCATCCTTCTGGCTTCATCAGAAACCCCACAATAATATTTGTTTAGTCATTCCCTTGTTTAATCATTGTTTATTGTAAGTGATTGTCTATTTAAAGACTTCACCACCTCTTGTAACATTTATCCAGTATCAATACAAGTTCTCTCAGTCTAATTTCGTGCCTCTCTCTCCCTTGCTTGTGTCTAAACAATATTCACAATGTAAGGAGTTTAGAGTAATGGTTTAGAGGCTGCCTTAACTCTCTTTCTATTAAGGCAGCCTAATACTTGTAAAATTCACTCTAAACTCTTCTTTATCTTCTCTTAAGCTCTAGATTACTGATTCTAATTTCTTTTCTTCTTAAGTGAACAAACTCTAAAGTGTTGTATCACTTCTCAAGGATTAGATTCAAACTAGAGATTCTTTGCCACACATAACCAGTTTACTATCTAGGATCTTGGTTATAGTGTAGGCTGTTTAAGAGGATTCAACCACCAGTTGGTTGTCTCTTCCTTTTAATGGTGAGTTCCTGTTGCTTGGTTGAAGGGGATTCAGTTACAAGTTAACTGAATACTCTCTTGACATGAGACAAATACTCATGAATTCCAACAGTTGTCACAGTGCATAGTCATTGGTGTGTTGATCTCGATCCCCAAGTCTTTTAGCAGTCCCTAGATCCATATAAGCTCACTTGTAAGCTTTCTCATTGATCTATACTCTGCCTCAGCACTTGAGCATGATACCACCTTCTGCTTCTTGCTCTTCCATGTGACCAGATTCCCTCCAATGAAGGTGCAATAGCCTGTAGTTGATCTTCTATCAACTCTATCTCCAGCCCAATCAGCATCACAGTACCCAACCACTTCAGTGTTCTTGTTACATGCCATCCATACTCCTTGACCAGGCGCCTGTCTCAAGTATCTTAAGATCCTTTCCACCATGTTCCAATGATGAACCTTAGGAGATCCCATGTGCTGGCTTACTTGGTTCACAGCAAAGCACACATCAGGCCGGGTAATGGTTAGATAGATAAGCTTGCCCACCATTCTTCTATACTTCTTGACATCTTTGAATGGAGTAGCTTCATACTCCCCCTCTCGCAGCACCTTGTAGCCTTCTTCCAATGGTGTTTTGGCCTGTTTACTTCCAATGGTTCCTGCCTCATTCAAGATATCAAGTGTGTACTTCCTTTGAGATATGAACAGCCCCTCTTTAGAGCGGCAAAATTCAATCCCAAGGAAGTACCTTAACTCTCCCAAATCCTTAATATCAAAAGTAGATTTGAGAAAAGATTTAGTTGAGATGATACCTTCCTTGTTGCTACCAGTGATGATTATGTCATCAACATATACCAGAATGACTATGATACCTTCCTTGCTGGTGAGCGTGAAGAGAGAATGGTCTGCTTGTGATTTCACAAAGCCTCTTCCATTCAATGTTGAGCTTAGCTTGTGGTACCATGCTCTTGGAGATTGTTTCAATCCGTAGATGGCCTTCCTGAGTCTAAGCACATTTCCTGGTTTCACCATGTCTTCAAGGCCAGGAGGAGGTCTCATGTATACCTCATCATCTAATTCTCCTTGAAGAAATGCATTCTTCACATCCATTTGCCACAAGTCCCACTCCAAGTTGACCGCAAGTGAGAGAAGGATTCTTATGGTGTGCAGTTTTGCCACTGGTGCAAATGTATCCAAGTAATCTTCACCATAAACTTGAGTGTAGCCTCTTGCCACCAGTCTGGTTTTCTTCCTCTCTGGCTTTCCATTGGCTCCATACTTGATTGTGAAGAGAAGCCGGCTTGTCACTGCTTTCTTTCCTTTGGGAAGCTCACTTTCAAAGTATGTTCCATTCTTTTCCATAGCTCCCATCTCATCTCCAACAGATGCTCCCCACTCCTCATCTTGCATGGCTTCCTCATATGTCTTTGGAATCCATTCTTGATCCACTTCAGTGATGAAGGCTTGATGCTCTGCTGGGTAGTGAGCTAGTGAGCATACTGCACTAATGGGATGTGCCACGGCTTCTGCATTGAAGTACACTCTTGTCTTGGTCCATTCTGAAGCTGGTTTCCTGATCCTTGTACTTCTTCTTGGTTGTATCTGTTCAGGTTCTACTTCAGCTTCAGTGACTTCGGTTGGTGCAATCATCTCATCTTGATCATGAGATACTGAGGTTTCTTGAGTTTGCATTGGTTGTTGTTCAGTACTATCACCCCCTTCAGGATCAAGATGAGTGATCTCAACATCTGTAGCTGCTTCTTCTGTAGCTTGTGTTGGAACCTCACTGACCGGGGCTGGTGATCTAGATAAACTGATACCAAGCCTCTCCATCACCACTCTAAGGTTGCTTGCTCTATCCGAGGCAGATTGAGATAGGTTCTCAAGCTCTTCCCAACTCCTCTCAGCATAGTAGCCTTTTGATTCCAGGAACTTAACATCCTTTGACACTAGGACCCTTCTTGTTTCTGGAACATAACACTTATATCCCTTCTGATGTGTAGAGTAGCCAATAAACATTGCCTTAGTGCTCTTAGGTTCTAGCTTGTTCCTTAGTTCTCCTGGTACAAAGACAAAACAAACACACCCAAAAACCCTCAAATGATCTATGGAAGGTTTAGTTTTGTTCAGTACCTCATATGGTGTGGAATCAAGGAGGACTCTAGTGGGAGTGCGGTTGATCAGGTAAGTGGCAGTGACAACTGCATCTCCCCAAAACCTCTTAGGGACATTTGCATGAAACATGATGCTCCTGGCCACCTCCATTAGATGCCTATTCTTCCTTTCAGCTACACCATTTTGTTGTGGAGTGTAAGGACAGCTAGTTTGGTGTATGATCCCATGCGCGGCTAAGTGTTGTTTGAAAGCTGTGCTAGTGTATTCACCACCATTATCTGACCTAAGAATTTTAATCTTGACATTGAAATGGTTAGTGATGTAATTTTGAAAGTTTTTAAAAGCTTCTAGCACCCTATCTTTAGATTGCAACAGAGTTATCCAAGTGTACTTAGACTTTTCATCTATGAATGTCACAAAGTACTTATGGTGTTCTCTAGATGCACATGGGGCAGTCCATACATCCGAATGAATCAAGTCAAAACAATTATCATAGATAGTCTTGGATTTAGGAAACACATTTCTACAATGTTTTCCTAGAATACAAGCTTCACAATCGTTTTGAAAATTAACACTAGGCAACAGAATGTTTAAGGCATGAGAATGAGGATGTCCTAATCTAGCATGCCACATTACATCTTTAGGGAAATCAGAAACAGAAACAAATGCAACAGATAAATCAGATGCTGGTCTTGTGTCCTCAAGCAAATATAAATCTCCTTTTGTGACACCTTTTCCAAGCAACTTACTTGAATCAATATCCTGAAAATACACACTGTTAGGAGTGAAAGTAACATGACAATTTAAATCATTTGTGACTCTCTTAACAGATAACAGGTTTGAAGCAAAGGTTGGCATATAAAAGGCTTTTGATTCTTTATCAAATAGCTTAAGATCGCCAACCCCTTTGATTGGGATTTTATCACCATTAGCTATCATCACATTTCCTAAGGCTGGAACTATGTTTTTAATCAGGTTTAAATCACTAATCATATGATGTGAAGCACCAGAGTCAATTATCAATGGTTTAGCCGATTTTAACAAGTTTAAAACATCACCAGCAGTGTGAGAAGCATTGAGAGAGATACCAAGAGTTCTGAGATACCAGATTGTTTTAGGGCCTTGATGAGAGCATCCAAGTCAGACTTCTTGAGGAGTTCATCCAGGTTAGGCCTTGGTGTGTTGTACACTGATGTAGATGCCATGGCGCTTCCACCACCTTGGTTTGGAGTCGCCGGTTCAACACCATCAGCTGAGAAGTTAGCTCTTGCATCCTGGTACTGTGATCTTGGTTCCTTGAACTTGTTTGGCTTTAGGTGAGGGTGCAGGATCCAGCACTTGTCTTTGAGATGACCCTTCTTCTTGCAGTGGTCACAGATCAAGGACTTCCTATCCTCATGCTTGTAAGCAGCTTTGTTGGCAACAATCTCCTCAGCTTGATGCGCCATGTTTAAGTCTCCTTTGCTTCCAAACAAGCTTACTGACCCTTCTTCCTTCTGGATTTGTGCACAAACATCATCTAAGTCAGGGAGTTTATCAGCTCTTAAGATGTGTTTGATTAGTGCTCCATAGGATGTGTTGAGGGTGAGAAGCATTCCAAAGACTTTGTCTTCTTCACGCCTGGCTAGGAGGATGTCAGGATCCACAGTGTGAGGTCTCAGCAGCTCCAGCTCGGCCCAAAGAGATCTAAACTTGCCAAAGTGTGATTGAAACTCCATGTCCCCTTGGTTGAGACCATTGAGAGCTTTCTTCACTTCAAAGACCCTTGTCAGGTTGGAAACATTCCCATACACTTTGTACAGAGTATCCCATAGCTGCTTGGTGGTCTCACAGTAGGAGTAGGACTCCATGATTGCGGGTTCAAGAGAGCTAAGGAGAGCTGAGAGCACCATGAGGTCTTCTTGGCCCCATTTGTCTTCATCAGCTTCTTCTTTCTCTTTTCCCTTCTCTTCTTGGACAGTAGGCTTTGTGGGTGCTTCAGTTGTTGCATACTTCCACAAGCCTTTGCCTCCAAGAGCTCTCTTCACCATCCTGGCCCAGAAGAGGTAATTAACCCCTTTCAAGGTCACAGGAATGTTGAGATGTTTGTGGTTGCTGTTGTGTTCATCCATCTTTCTTCAACTCGCCAAGAACAGGAGAGAGAAGTTTGTGAGATGAATTTGAAATAAGAACAGAGTAGATTTGCGGAAGAGAAATAGGTTTCAAGAGCTTTGATGCTCTGATACCATGTTAATTTGTATGGATTAATAGAGTAAGATTGGTGAGAATTTGAAGTATCAAAGAAACAAGTATGAGGAAGATCCGAGAGAGAGAGAGAGTGAGTGAGTTTGCGCAAATGAGAAGAGAGAATATGAGGAAGTATATTTCCTTAATCATAAGTGGTAACATGTTACAAGATATTTAAAGACCAACAAGAGGAGGAAGATCGACACAATAAAGGGAATAAACAAATGAAGGTAGTACAGAAAGAATAAAGAAATAGGAGAGAGGTCGAGATCAGGGCAGGCTCGTTCAGTCGGGTGATAGTGACCTTTCACAACGGTTCACTGCCTCTGATCTTCCTTGTTGAACCCGTGATCACTCTCTCAACGTTCTCTTCCTCTTTGTCGACATCCTTCCCATTTAAACTCTCCTTTTAAATAATCCCAAGTCTTTCCTTGACTTGCAAGACACTCATGAGCTCATTCAAACTCTTCACTGGCGCGCCAAACACTTCTCCTCTTCATTCTTCTCATAGTCTCTTGTTAACATCAGATCACTCCTTTTATTTCTTCATGTCAACACATATGGCAATATCTTAATGATTCTTATCAAACCAGGATGAAACACGATCTAAGAAGCTTTATTTGGAACCACTAATCAGTGGAGAATAACCAGGAATTTGAATAAATCTCATAAGTGTTGTGAGCAAGAAGATATCCCACCTTCTATCCAGATGATTCTAGATTAGCATGTTCGGACATATGCCATTATCTTCATGATTCTTATCAAACCAGGATGAACCACGATCTAAGAAGCTTTATTTGGAACCACTAATCAGTGGAGAATAACCAGGAAGTTGAATAAATCTCATAGGAGTTGTGAGTAATAAGATATCCCACTTTCTATCCAGATGATTCCAGATTAGCCTGTTCGGACATATGGCAATATCTTCATGATTCTTATCAAACCAGGATGAACCACGATCTAAGAAGCTTTATTTGGAACCACTAATCAGTGGAGAATAACCAAGAAGTTGAATAAATCTCATAAGTGTTGTGAGCAAGAAGATATCCCACCTTCTATCCAGATGATTCCAGATTAGCCTGTTCGGACATATGCCATTATCTTCATGATTCTTATCAAACCAGGATGAACCACGATCTAAGAAGCTTTATTTGGAACCACTAATCAGTGGAGAATAACCAGGAAGTTGAATAAATCTCATAGGAGTTGTGAGTAAGAAGATATCCCACTTTCTATCCAGATGATTCCAGATTAGCCTGTTCGGACATATGGCAATATCTTAATGATTCTTATCAAACCAAGATGAAACACGATCTAAGAAGCTTTATTTGGAACCACTAATCAGTGGAGAATAACCAGGAATTTGAATAAATCTCATAAGTGTTGTGAGCAAGAAGATATCCCACCTTCTATCCAGATGATTCCAGATTAGCCTGTTCGGACATATGCCATTATCTTCATGATTCTTATCAAACCAGGATGAACCACGATCTAAGAAGCTTTATTTGGAACCACTAATCAGTGGAGAATAACCAGGAAGTTGAATAAATCTCATAGGAGTTGTGAGTAAGAAGATATCCCACTTTCTATCCAGATGATTCCAGATTAGCCTGTTCGAACATATGGCAATATCTTCCTGATTCTTATCAAACCAGGATGAACCACGATCTAAGAAGCTTTATTTGGAACCACTAATCAGTGGAGAATAACCAGGAAGTTGAATAAATCTCATAAGTGTTGTGAGCAAGAAGATATCCCACCTTCTATCCAGATAATTCTAGATTAGCCTGTTCGGACATATGCCATTATCTTCATGATTCTTATCAAACCAGGATGAACCACGATCTAAGAAGCTTTATTTGGAACCACTAATCAGTGGAGAATAACCAGGAAGTTGAATAAATCTCATAGGAGTTGTGAGTAAGAAGATATCCCACTTTCTATCCAGATGATTCCAGATTAGCCTGTTCGGACATATGCCATTATCTTCATGATTCTTATCAAACCAGGATGAACCACGATCTAAGAAGCTTGATTGGGAACCACTAATCAGTGGAGAATAACCAGGAAGTTGAATAAATCTCATAGGAGTTGGGAGTAAGAAGATATCTCACTTTCTATCCAGATGATTCCAGATTAGCCTGTTCGGACATATGGCAATATCTTCATGATTCTTATCAAACCAGGATGAACCACAATCTAAGAAGCTTTATTTGGAACCACTAATCAGTGGAGAATAACCAGGAAGTTGAATAAATTTCATAGGAGTTGTGATTAAGAAGATATCCCACTTTCTATCGAGATGATTCCAGATTAGCCTGTTCGGACATATTGTTGATATAAATAAAGGAATGACCAGAAGAAGAAGAAGCTGGTTGATGATCCAAAGAGAATTCATCAACAGAAGCCAATTTGGTCCTGTTTGTGCAGTCTTGCTCCACAAGCTACTATCTTGACCTAACTTACCTTTCAAGGCAAGAAAGGAGTTTGGAGACTTAATATGGACGTGGGAAACACTGAGATGTCAAGGAAACATGTTTGAATTAAAATAAGAGAGCCTGGTTTGAATTTGAAAAGAAGAAGTCACATGTTGCTTAAGAGAAGCAGCTGGACCTGTCACTTTCACTCAACCAAGCTGTGTAAACCTCTCTCCTGTCACTCTCACTCCCTCTGGTCGAGATTAACCTTGGCTGCATCCTTCTGGCTTCATCAGAAACCCCACAATAATATTTGTTTAGTCATTCCCTTGTTTAATCATTGTTTATTGTAAGTGATTGTCTATTTAAAGACTTCACCACCTCTTGTAACATTTATCCAGTCTTAATACAAGTTCTCTCATCAATTTCGTGGCTCTCTCTCCCTCTCTTGTGTCTAAACAATAGTCACAATGTAAGGGTCAAGTGAATCATGATTTAGAGGCTGCCTTAACTCTCTTTCTCTTAAGGCAGCCTAATACTTGTAAAATTCACTTTAAACTCTTATTATTTCTTCTTAAACTCTAGCTTACTGATTCTAGATCCCATTCATCTTAAGTGCACAAACTCTAAAGTGTTGTGTTACTTCTCAAGGATTAGATTCAAACTAGAGATTCTTAGCTTTCTATAACCAGTTTACTCTCTAGGATCTTGGTTATAGTATAGGCTGTGTGAGAGGATTCAACCACCAGTTGGTTGTCTCTTCCATTGTAGAGTGAGTTCCTGTTGTATGGTTGAAGGGATTCAGTTACAAGTTAACTGAATACTCTCTTGACATGAGACAAACACTCATGAATTCCAACATGGTATCAGAGCCTAATTGCTCTCTTGGGCTGAATTCACTCTGTTCTACTTCATCCTGAAGCTCTCTCTCTCACTTTGAAATTGTTTTTGATGAGCTGTGTGGCTAGGATTCAAAACATGAGCAGTAGAGAGGTTAGATGAAGTATGTTTTCCAAAATTCAAGATGCAATCTTCTAATGTTTTTTTTTAAGATCAGTGACTCTCCCCTTGATCTCCTCATTTTTTAAGGTTTGGATGAAAGACTGAAATATGCTCTTACCAGCCTGAGGGAGGGAGAAAAGATTTTTCTTGTATCTTGAAATCACTTAAAAAAAAAAAGGTTTCTGAAAATTGTTTTTGAACAGATTCTTGAGTAATCTGATTCTGAAAAATGTTTAAAAATATTTGACCAGTGGACAAACTGTTTTGATCCATTGTGTCTTTGTTGTGTAAGCCACAGAAAACACTTGTTCATGTGTTATTCTGTTGGTTCTTTTGTTGCTTGCCCTGGAAAACATCAGTTCATGAGTTATTCCAGTGGCACGTGTCTAAGATCAGTGAGCAAATTAATTGTTCAATGGTCCATTGTGTTTCAGCTACTAAAGCACCAAACTCTTGAGGAGTATTGGTTGCTCCTGGCTGTTAATGCTTCCGCAAAACTCAAGAAAACAGAGCAAAACTCTGTCCATTAGAACTCTTGAGCAAACTCTCTATTCTCTCTTTTCTAATTCTCTGATTCTCAGGTTACTTACTCACCATCATTCTCTCAATTCTCTGGCTACTAATACTCTGGTTACATCATTCTCTAAATCTCTACTTATTCTCTGGTTACTTTTACTCTGGTTACTTAATTCTCTCTTCTCACAATCTCTTGTTAGAATCTGCCTAGGGTTATTAAGCTGTCTTGAAAGAATTGTCTTGCTTCTGCCCTTAGGAAAATTGATTGTGTTGTTGCCTGAAAGCTTAATCTTGTTGATTAGGATTCAGAGAGTGTTGCTAGGATAGAATCTTAAAGATATCTGTCCATTGATGCTGTGCTTATTTAAATTGTGTTTTAAAGATCAGACTTGGTGAAAACCAATGTTCTGGTCTCTTGTTGTCTACTGATGCTTGTCTTAGTGTTGGTTTGACAGATTGCCCATGTTGATCAGAGCCTGCACAAGATGCATATTCCTAACCATGGAGAAATAATTTGTGAGTAGACCAGGAGGCTTAAAAGCTCATATCAAGCTTATCTCCTCCCCTATACTCGGATTCAAGCTTGAGGGGGGCTGTAAATGAGCTTACATGGCCTGTCTAGAAGCCACTGCAAGAAGAATTCAACAAGGACAGCAACAACTTGGAGTTAGAACAGTTACCTTCAGTGGGGAAGCTATGGATCAGCCCAAGGCATGGAGTTAGAACAGTTACCTTCTGGTTGGGAAGCTATGGATCAGCTTCTACATGAAGTTAGAACAGTTACCTTCAGTTCGGAAGCTATGAATCAGCCCATAGCATGTGTGCTTGTACCTGGTTGATGAAGCTTGTGGTCTCAAGGCTTTGGTGATCATCATTGGCTCTCATCTTCCAAGCTTGACCACATACTCTTATTCTTAGGTCAAGCTTGAGGAGGGGTGTTAATATGAGAAGCCAATGTCCATTCAACTTATGCAAGGGAAGCACCTTAATCTATGCTTATGCTTATGATTGAATAGGTTTGCCCCTTGAGAATTGATGCATGTGTGTGTGTGCATTGTTTGAATCAGGTACTTGGAGCTCATAATGGAGAGTCTGGTCGTGGATCAAACCCTTTGATTATGGCAGGAGGTCAGAAGAGAGGGGGAGACAAAGAACCAGCAACTTGGAGAGTTCCAAGTAGTTTTGAGTGTGAAGCAAGGAAGGCATTGGTGCCAGCTTCCAATTGAAGTAAGGCCATGATCCAGGGTTTATGAGTCCCTAAACTTGATCATAAGACTCATAAACCCACTGGCCAATCCCTAGGCTGAGGGTAGTTGCACTCTTTTTCCCTAAGTGATGGTTTTATCCCATGAGGTTTTCCACACTTAGGTTTTTAATGAGGCAAGTGCTCTTAGTTCCAAGCTTGCCAAAGGATCTCCTATGGTCAAGCTTGAGGCGGAGTGTTGATATAAATAAAGGAATGACCAGAAGAAGAAGAAGCTGGTTGATGATCCAAAGAGAATTCATCAACAGAAGCCAATTTGGTCCTGTTTGTGCAGTCTTGCTCCACAAGCTACTATCTTGACCTAACTTACCTTTCAAGGCAAGAAAGGAGTTTGGAGACTTAATATGGACGTGGGAAACACTGAGATGTCAAGGAAACATGTTTGAATTAAAATAAGAGAGCCTGGTTTTAATTTGAAAAGAAGAAGTCACATGTTGCTTAAGAGAAGCAGCTGGACCTGTCACTTTCACTCAACCAAGCTGTGTAAACCTCTCTGCTGTCACTCTCACTCCCTCTAGTCGAGATTAACCTTGGCTGCATCCTTCTGGCTTCATCAGAAACCCCACAATAATATTTGTTTAGTCATTCCCTTGTTTAATCATTGTTTATTGTAAGTGATTGTCTATTTAAAGACTTCACCACCTCTTGTAACATTTATCCAGTCTTAATACAAGTTTCTCTCATCAATTTCGTGGCTCTCTCTCCCTCTCTTGTGTCTAAACAATAGTCACAATGTAAGGGTCAAGTGAATCATGATTTAGAGGCTGCCTTAACTCTCTTTCTCTTAAGGCAGCCTAATACTTGTAAAATTCACTTTAAACTCTTATTATTTCTTCTTAAACTCTAGCTTACTGATTCTAGATCCCATTCATCTTAAGTGCACAAACTCTAAAGTGTTGTGTTACTTCTCAAGGATTAGATTCAAACTAGAGATTCTTAGCTTTCTATAACCAGTTTACTCTCTAGGATCTTGGTTATAGTATAGGCTGTGTGAGAGGATTCAACCACCAGTTGGTTGTCTCTTCCATTGTAGAGTGAGTTCCTGTTGTATGGTTGAAGGGATTCAGTTACAAGTTAACTGAATACTCTCTTGACATGAGACAAACACTCATGAATTCCAACATGGTATCAGAGCCTAGTTGCTCTCTTGGGCTGAATTCACTCTGTTCTACTTCATCCTGAAGCTCTCTCTCTCTCACTTTGAAATTGTTTTTGATGAGCTGTGTGGCTAGGATTCAAAACATGAGCAGTAGATGGTACGGCCCTGGATAGGCTGTCTCTCCCTGGATCACTTGAAGGGGGCGTGGGTGGATGAAAGGTGATGGAGGTGGTCTTCTCCTTAGAACTATGAGCTGCTCTAAAGATGTTTTGCTACTCCTGAGACACAGGTTCACCCTGCTTGGTGTCTGGATGAATCACAGAAGATCACTCTTCTTATTGTGATAAAAGTTGTTCACTAAGAACAATGATAAGAAAGTCTCCAAGGAGACAGTTGTTGAGCCAACAAAGCTTCAGTTTATTCAATCAATGGTTTTTTTATACATGGAGGCTCGTGTTTAACATAAATAAGAAAGCCAAAACGAAATCCTAAGCTAGAGAAAACCCTAAACCAAAACCAATTCGGTTTAGTAAAAACCATATCCTAATCCTATTGCTAATTGGTTTATAAATCACCAAACTTTATTCTAATTGGTTTACACTTAATAAAATCATAAATAAACTTAAAATAAACCATCTTGGACGTGCATAATCTTCTTGGGCCATTCATAATCCAAGCTGGCTTGTCTTTCCACTTTTTGGGCCGATAAAGGCCTTTTTCGAACAATTCTTGCTTGGGCTCGATCCATCTTGTTCCAGGTCCGACCAAGTTGCTTCTTATGCTCATTTGAATGATAAAGATCCTTCTCATGTTCCATTTCCAGCTCTGGTTCTTCATCTTCCATTTCCAACTCATTTCTCGCCCATGTCGGTTTGAACAGTGCATTTCTCGATCACACTGAATCACCCATTCCATTTCCTGTCCAACCAGCTTTCTTCCATCCATTTCCTGGTCAATAAGGTTGCATACTAGACGTCCATGTTGGTCCATAGTCATTCCTATCTTTATAAAGGCCTCATCAAGGCCCATAGCCTTCTCTCGGTCCAATACCTCATGAATAAGGCCAATAAGCTGTCCAATGAGTCCATTAAGCTTTCCTGTGACCCACTGCCTTTCAAGGACTTGCATTAGCTTCCAGGACATTAATTTGAAGCTTCTCCAGGTCGCACCATTCCCTCCTCCTTTAAAAAGATTTGTCCTCAGATCTTGTTCTTTGAAGATGAATGTACAGTCCAATCTCTGCTGCATTGTTTCTTCTTGGACCAGGGTGTTGTTAATGCTCTTGTGCACGTTTATCTCCCCTCCAGGCTCAAACACAAAGCTTTGCAAAGCCTTCACACGTTCTAGATGCTTCACTGGACAGTGGTTCTTACGAGCAACACATAGAGCAAGCAATTTCTGTTCCTTGTTTAGATCAGATCTCACAGCTTCTGATTGAGCTTCTCTCCACTGATACCCAGAACAAGCCTTGATCCTAGACTTCTTGGCAAGTAACATAACCTTAGAGAAACCAGAAACTGACGTTGGTTCTTCCTGCTCATGCAATAACCCTTCCAAATCAACCTTCACTGCTGCTGCTTTTTGGATCATATTGTTGTTGATGCTTTGATGTAAACACAAGCTTCCTCCTGGTTCAAAAACAATCTGTTGCAACCCCTTGGGAACCCTCAGATGGTCAACAAAGCTGAACTGAAAATATACCATTGATCTGGTCAGTAAATCACAAGTTAAAGTTTTAATACTTTCTCCTTGATCAACCAAAACAAGTTCCAAATCAGGGGCTGTAGATGACTCTTCAAGCACTCCCTCTTCTTTATTTGTCTGATCAGGCACGTGACTACACCTAGCTGATAATCTCTTCTCCTCTCTCAGAGTGTTTTCCAAGTTGTCTGCTTCACAAAGAATGGTTGGTTCTGATTCAAAATATTGTTCTCTCTCACCCTGTTTTGCTGCAGTTTCTTCTTTCTTCTCTGCTGGTTCATTCTGGTAGCAACCTAGCTCATCAGCTCTTGATGCTGGACGTGGGACTGACCTCTGATGTGTGTTTTTAATCATAGAAGTGAGTGATTTATCTATGATCTTCATGAGGTGTTCCTTGAACTGTGGGCTTTGCAATTCATCAAGATATGCATTATGTAGCTGCAACTTTCTTTGTTCCTCCTGACCACAGTAGGACTTTGGCTCATCTCTGGATTTCCTAAGACATCTTTTAGCTTCCCTAGCTTGGAATTGCATTCTTTCCAAGTCAGTTTGCCCATACCTCTTGGCTACAAACCTCTTCTTCATGACAGACTTCATCTCATGCCAAGAAGAAACTTGAAACTCTCCATTGAATCTCCTACTGTTTGCAAGCTGATACCACCAGTCCAATGCATATCCACATAAACCAGTAGATGCTAGTTGAGCTTGCTTCTCTGCAGTATACCCCAGACACTTAATAATTGAATCCACCTCCTTTTCCCATTCTAGATATGTAACTGGATCAAAATCTCCATAGAAGGGTGGAATATGAATATGTTTTCTTCTTCTTTGCAACTCCCTTGTTGCTGTAAGCTCACGTTTCTCTTCATGGTTTCTTTTTCTTTCAAAAGAATACATATGAGACTGCTGGATATGATAGATCACGTGATTTAGGTTAAGAACAAATTACCCCAAACCTTCAAGTGGCTCTGATACCACTTGGTACGGCCCTGGATAGGCTGTCTCTCCCTGGATCACTTGAAGGGGGCGTGGGTGGATGAAAGGTGATGGAGGTGGTCTTCTCCTTAGAACTATGAGCTGCTCTAAAGATGTTTTGCTACTCCTGAGACACAGGTTCACCCTGCTTGGTGTCTGGATGAATCACAGAAGATCACTCTTCTTATTGTGATAAAAGTTGTTCACTAAGAACAATGATAAGAAAGTCTCCAAGGAGACAGTTGTTGAGCCAACAAAGCTTCAGTTTATTCAATCAATGGTTTTTTTATACATGGAGGCTCGTGTTTAACATAAATAAGAAAGCCAAAACGAAATCCTAAGCTAGAGAAAACCCTAAACCAAAACCAATTCGGTTTAGTAAAAACCATATCCTAATCCTATTGCTAATTGGTTTATAAATCACCAAACTTTATTCTAATTGGTTTACACTTAATAAAATCATAAATAAACTTAAAATAAACCATCTTGGACGTGCATAATCTTCTTGGGCCATTCATAATCCAAGCTGGCTTGTCTTTCCACTTTTTGGGCCGATAAAGGCCTTTTTCGAACAATTCTTGCTTGGGCTCGATCCATCTTGTTCCAGGTCCGACCAAGTTGCTTCTTATGCTCATTTGAATGATAAAGATCCTTCTCATGTTCCATTTCCAGCTCTGGTTCTTCATCTTCCATTTCCAACTCATTTCTCGCCCATGTCGGTTTGAACAGTGCATTTCTCGATCACACTGAATCACCCATTCCATTTCCTGTCCAACCAGCTTTCTTCCATCCATTTCCTGGTCAATAAGGTTGCATACTAGACGTCCATGTTGGTCCATAGTCATTCCTATCTTTATAAAGGCCTCATCAAGGCCCATAGCCTTCTCTCGGTCCAATACCTCATGAATAAGGCCAATAAGCTGTCCAATGAGTCCATTAAGCTTTCCTGTGACCCACTGCCTTTCAAGGACTTGCATTAGCTTCCAGGACATTAATTTGAAGCTTCTCCAGGTCGCACCAGTAGAGAGGTTAGATGAAGTGTGTTTTCCAAAATTCAAGATGCAATCTTCTAATGTTTTTTTTAAGATCAGTGACTCTCCCCTTGATCTCCTCATTGTTTAAGGTTTGGATGAAAGACTGAAAAATGCTCTTACTGTTGAGATGAGAGGCTTAAGTAAGAGAAGATGAGGCTAAGTAAGAGATGAGGTTTCTACACTATTTGGGAAATAGTAGATAGTGAATAGTGAATGCACACTATTCACTATTACAAAAGTTACCACAGTGACAATGGTAACTAAGTAAGAAGAAGTGAAGTGAAGCAAAGACACCAAGTGGTGTGGAAGGTTAGGATGCGCAGCTAAGGTTTGGATCACAAACCTTGTGACCGTTTGGAGATAAAGAAGGCGCGCTGTGACAGGCTGTAAAGGCAAAGGTATCTGGTCAAGATACCTTTGGCATCAAGCGTGTGTGCAATGTGGTCCAAGTATTCAAACCAGGCGCTCCTCCTCTCCTTGACTCTACATGCTTTGAATAGTGATCAGACCACTTTACCTTGTCGCAAACCCTCATTAGTTCTCTCTATATATATTGTAAACACTCTCTGATTAATGATTAAGCAAGCAATGAAAGTCTCTTAGACATTTTAAGAATGGTTCTTAGTCTCTTTGTCTCGGATTAGTCTTTCCTTTACTCAAATCTCTTCTTAATCTCTCTAATCTCTTCTCTAATCTCTATTACTACACTAGATCTCTAGAAATCTTATGGTATCAGAGCCAGGTTGCGCAAAAAGCAACTTGTGTTCTTGAGTGTTCTTGAAGAATCCGGAAGCTAGATCTTTGAAGAACAAGTGTTGGTGTCCGTTGGTGTTTATCTTGGAGATCCAGCTTCAAGAAGGTGTCGGTTGAAGTTTACCAAGTTCAGAAGTGGTGTTAAGTCTTTGTGGTGTGTTACCGTGAGCTGCAAGGGAAGATCTCTAGGGTTTTCTTGAAGATTCACACTCAAAGCTCAAGTCTTTACAAGCGGTTTGTGTTCAAGGTAAAAGATCAAGTCTTTGTTACAAGTTGCTGAGTTAAGTTGCTAGAGATGGAAGGTAGCATGAACATGAAGGTCTCGGTTACTTTTAAGGGAACCAACTACCTAGTTTGGTCTAGGATGGTTAGGACTGCTGTGGGAAGCAAAGGGCTGTGGAAGCATATTACTCCGGGTGAAGCTCCAAAGCTAATCACTCAAGGAGAAGAAGGAGATGGGAGTTCAGGCAATGCGCTTGAGAAATGGGAGCAAGAGGATTGTATGGTACTATCAGCTCTCCATTCATCCTTGGAGCCGAGTCTGTTGGATGCATACAGCTATTGTGAAACAGCCAAATAGCTGTGGGATACTTTGAAGAAAGTGTATGGAAACACTTCCAACTTAAGCCGGGTGTTTGAGGTGAAGCAAGCTATCAATGTACTTGTTCAAGAAGACATGGAGTTCACCAAACACCTTGGGAGGTTCAGATCACTCTGGTCAGAGTTGGAGATGCTTAGGCCAAGCACGGTTGATGCGGATGAGTTAAACAAGAGGCGCGAGCAGGATAAGGTCTTTGGGTTGTTGCTGACTTTGAATCCAGCCTATGGTGGTCTCATCCAGCACCTATTGAGAGAAGACACTCTTCCAGATCTTGAGGAAGTGTGTGCTAGGATCCAAAAGGAACAAGGGTCTATCGGTTTGTTTGGAAAGAAGGGAGAACTCTCTCTTGCTAACCATGCATCACACTCGGATCAAGAGGAGACTCCACAAGCAAACAAAGCTGCGCATGGAAAGTATGAGGAGAGGAAGTTCAATGGGAACTGTGACCATTGCAAGAAGCAAGGACACAAGAAAAGCCAGTGTTGGATCCTTCACCCACATCTCAAGCCGGCTAAATTCATGAAGGATAGAGAAGCAAGAGCTCACCTCTCGGATGGAACCAGTGGAGCAAATGGAGCTAGTAAAAGCAAGGCACAAGATGGTGAGAAGCGTGAGATAGACAATGGGAAGTCTCTGGTGGCCTATACTGGTGGTTCAAGCAACACCAGTGAGTATGTGACAAGGGCAGACCTAGACTCTCTCATCAAACTCTTCAAGGAGAATGGTAACACCTTTGGGTACTCTTATGGTGCTTCCTTGATTGCTAGAACTGATAGGTTGATAGATAACTCTTGTGATATGCATAATCATCTCAAAGAGTGTGGTATTGATAGCATTGATCATGCATACTACTCGGATCATGCATACAAACCATTCAAACCTTCCAGCATTCTAGCTCATCTTGCTAAGTCTCATTGTCATGCATCTCGGCCTCTCATTATTGATTCTGGTGCATCTCATCACATGATTAGTGATGTTAAGTTGATTAAAAACATTGAGCCTGCTTGTGGAAATGTCATGATTGCTAATGGTGATAAGATTCCTATTAGAGGAGTAGGAATGCTTAAACTGTTTGATAAGGAGTCAAAAGCTCTTTATATGCCTGATTTCACTTCAAACTTGCTTTCGGTTAAGAGATGTGCAACTGATCTTAATTGTAATGTTATCTTCAGTCCTAATGATGTGAAGTTTCAGGATATTAAAAGTAGCAAGATGCTTGGCAAAGGAGTAACCAAGGGAGAGTTATACATGCTTCAAGATCTTACTTCTATTGCAAATTTTAGTTGTTCTTTTTCTTCTGTGTCTACTAGTCTAAGCAAGAATGCATTGTGGCATGCTAGACTAGGACACCCTCATAATAAGGCTTTAAAACTGATGGTGCCAGGTGTTTCTTTTGAGAACAATGATTGTGAAGCTTGTATTTTAGGCAAGCATTGTAAAACTGTTTTTCCCAAATCGTCTACTGTTTATGAAAAGTGTTTTGATCTTATTCATTCTGATGTGTGGACTGCTCCATGCTTGTCTAGGGAAAATCAGAAGTATTATGTCTCTTTCATTGATGAAAAATCCAAATACACCTGGTTAACCTTAATTCCAACCAAAGATAGGGTGCTTGATGCATTTAGAAATTTTCAAGCTTATGTGACTAACCATTATCAAGCCAAGATTAAGATTTTCAGGTCTGATAATGGAGGAGAGTACACAAGTCACGCATTCAAGCAACATCTATCACAACATGGGATACTTCACCAAACGAGCTGTCCTTACACTCCTCAGCAAAATGGTGTTGCTGAAAGGAAGAATAGGCACCTAATGGAAGTCGCCAGATCCTTGATGTTTCAAGCAAATGTACCTAAAAGGTTTTGGAGTGATGCTGTAGTTACTGCTTGTTATCTGATCAACAGGACTCCTACTCTTGTGTTGCATGGGCAATCACCATTTGAAGTCCTGAACAAGTATAAGCCAGTACTGGATCACTTGAAGGTCTTTGGGTGCTTGTGCTATGTGATGGTACCAGGAGAGATGAGAAACAAGCTACAACCGAGAAGCACAAAAGCAATGTTTATTGGGTACTCCACAAGCCAGAAAGGATACAAGTGCTATGATCAAGACACTAGGAGAGTGACAGTCTCTCGGGAGGTGAAGTTTATTGAAGAAAGAGGGTACTATGAGGAGAAGAACCAAGAAGATTTAAAAGACCTCACATCAGATCGAGCTGCTACTTTGAGAGCTATGCTGGAGAAACTTGGGATCAATATGACTCAAGAGCAGCAAGGTGGAGGAAGTGCACCTAGAAGTGTACCAAGGGCAAGTGATGATCGGATCCCTCACCTTGACCATGAGGGGGGAAATGAAGCAAGCTCTCTTAACCAAGGAGGGGAAGAGAGTTCTAGGAGTCAAGAAGAGAGCTCTGACTCACATGATCAAGGTGTGGAAGCCACTGATCAAGAAGGTGGAGCTGAAGTAAGTCAGCAAGAAGAGCAAAGAGTTAGTAGTGATGATGCGCAAGAGGAAGCAAGTATACAAGAAGAGGTGCAAGTGCAGGATGAACCAGTTCTAAGGAGAAGCACACGGCTAAGGAAGGATCCTTCCAGTTGGGTAAACACAAGAGTGTACTACAATGCCCAAGCTGTGGAGCATCCTTCTCAAGCTGTATGCTCCTTTGCTCATTATCCGGAAGAGCATTGTGCCTTTCAAGTCAGTTTGGATGAGAGTTATGTTCCAAGGAGCTATGAGGAAGCTATGCTAATACAAGAGTGGAGAGATTCAGTTAATGCTGAGGCAGATGCCATGATCAAGAATGATACATGGTATGAGAGTGCACTACCAAAAGGAAAGAGAGCAGTGTCTAGTAAATGGATCTTCACAATCAAGTATCTTCCAAATGGGAAGATAGATAGGCGCAAGACAAGATTGGTGGCAAGAGGGTTTACTCAAACCTATGGAGAAGACTACATTGATACATTTGCACCAGTTGCCAAGCTCCATACCATTCGGATAGTGCTATCTTTGGCAGTGAATCTTGAATGGGATCTTTGGCAAATGGACGTGAAGAATGCTTTTCTACAAGGAGAACTAGAAGATGAAGTCTACATGTTACCACCTCCTGGTCTTGAGCACTTGGTAAAGAAGGGAAATGTGTTGAGGCTAAAGAAGGCAATCTATGGACTCAAACAATCTCCAAGAGCATGGTATCACAAACTGAGCACAACATTGAATGGAAGAGGGTTCAGGAAGTCCGAACTTGATCACACTCTGTTCACACTTGTTACTCCTTCAGGTATCATTGTAATCCTTGTGTATGTAGATGACATTATCATCACTGGCTCTGACAAAGCAGGTATCAAGGCAACCAAGGAGTTTCTCAAATCTGTGTTTGAGATTAAAGACTTAGGAGAGATGAAATACTTCCTTGGCATTGAGTTGTGTAGAGCTAAGGAAGGATTATTCATCTCTCAAAGAAAATATACACTTGATCTTTTGAAAGATGCAGGTGCATATGGAGGCAAAGTAGCTAAGATGCCCATGGAGGATGGGTATAAGGTTCCACGTGAGGGGGAGCTTGAAGATAGCAAGCCATTCCATGATCCAAAGCTTTATAGAAAGCTTGTAGGTAAGTTAATCTACTTGACAATTACACGGCCTGACATTTGTTTTGCTGTGAATCAGGTGAGCCAGCATATGCAAGTTCCAAAAGAACACCATTGGAGAATGGTGGAGAGGCTATTGATGTATCTAAATGGAACTCAAGGTCTTGGTGTTTGGATGGGTTGCAACAAAAGTACAGAAGTGGTGGGCTATTGTGATGCTGATTGGGCAGGAGATAGAGCTGATAGAAGATCAACCACTGGCTATTGCACTTTCATTGGTGGGAACTTGGTTACTTGGAAGAGTAAGAAGCAGAAGGTGGTCTCATGTTCCAGTGCTGAAGCCGAGTATAGAGCCATGCTGAAGCTAACCAATGAGCTTGTGTGGATCAAGGGGATTCTGAAGCACTTAGAGGTTGATCAAGCTACACCAATGACTATGCATTGTGATAACCAAGCAGCCATTCACATTGCAACCAACTCGGTGTTCCATGAGAGGACCAAGCACATAGAGGTGGATTGTCACAAGGTCAGACAGATGATAGTACTTGGAGTGATCTTACCATGCTACACAAGAAGTGAAGATCAGTTGGCTGATGTGTTCACTAAGGCTGCGAGACAGAAGACAATGGAGTCCATCCATATCAGGTTGGGCCTCATTGATTTGAGCAAGAGGAGCTGATCCCCTTAGCTATGAGGTCTTCACTCTTTTTCCCTCATCAAGGTTTTGTCCCAATGGGTTTTCCTTGGTGAGGTTTTTAATGAGGAAGATCTCATGGCTTTCCAAGCTTGACTTGTTCCATATGGTCAAGCTTGAGGGGGAGTGTTGAGATGAGAGGCTTAAGTAAGAGAAGATGAGGCTAAGTAAGAGATGAGGTTTCTACACTATTTGGGAAATAGTAGATAGTGAATAGTGAATGCACACTATTCACTATTACAAAAGTTACCACAGTGACAATGGTAACTAAGTAAGAAGAAGTGAAGTGAAGCAAAGACACCAAGTGGTGTGGAAGGTTAGGATGCGCAGCTAAGGTTTGGATCACAAACCTTGTGACCGTTTGGAGATAAAGAAGGCGCGCTGTGACAGGCTGTAAAGGCAAAGGTATCTGGTCAAGATACCTTTGGCATCAAGCGTGTGTGCAATGTGGTCCAAGTATTCAAACCAGGCGCTCCTCCTCTCCTTGACTCTACATGCTTTGAATAGTGATCAGACCACTTTACCTTGTCGCAAACCCTCATTAGTTCTCTCTATATATATTGTAAACACTCTCTGATTAATGATTAAGCAAGCAATGAAAGTCTCTTAGACATTTTAAGAATGGTTCTTAGTCTCTTTGTCTCGGATTAGTCTTTCCTTTACTCAAATCTCTTCTTAATCTCTCTAATCTCTTCTCTAATCTCTATTACTACACTAGATCTCTAGAAATCTTACTTACCAGCCTGAGGGAGGGAGAAAAGATTATTCTTGTATCTTGAAATCACTTAAAAAAAAAAAAGGTTTCTGAAAATTGTTTTTGAACAGATTCTTGAGTAATCTGATTCTGAAAAATGTTTAAAAATATTTGACCAGTGGACAAACTGTTTTGATCCATTGTGTCTTTGTTGTGTAAGCCACAGAAAACACTTGTTCATGTGTTATTCTGTTGGTTCTTTTGTTGCTTGCCCTGGAAAACATCAGTTCATGAGTTATTCCAGTGGCACATGTCTAAGATCAGTGAGCAAATTAATTGTTCAATGGTCCATTGTGTTTCAGCTACTAAAGCACCAAACTCTTGAGGAGTATTGGTTGCTCCTGGCTGTTAATGCTTCCGCAAAACTCAAGAAAACAGAGCAAAACTCTGTCCATTAGAACTCTTGAGCAAACTCTCTATTCTCTCTTTTCTAATTCTCTGATTCTCAGGTTACTTACTCACCATCATTCTCTCATTCTCTGGCTACTAATACTCTGGTTACATCATTCTCTAAATCTCTACTTATTCTCTGGTTACTTTTACTCTGGTTACTTAATTCTCTCTTCTCACAATCTCTTGTTAGAATCTGCCTAGGGTTATTAAGCTGTCTTGAAAGAATTGTCTTGCTTCTGCCCTTAGGAAAATTGATTGTGTTGTTGCCTGAAAGCTTAATCTTGTTGATTAGGATTCAGAGAGTGTTGCTAGGATAGAATCTTAAAGATATCTGTCCATTGATGCTGTGCTTATTTAAATTGTGTTTTAAAGATCAGACTTGGTGAAAACCAATGTTCTGGTCTCTTGTTGTCTACTGATGCTTGTCTTAGTGTTGGTTTGACAGATTGCCCATGTTGATCAGAGCCTGCACAAGATGCATATTCCTGACCATGGAGAAATAATTTGTGAGTAGACCAGGAGGCTTAAAAGCTCATATCAAGCTTATCTCCTCCCCTATACTCGGATTCAAGCTTGAGGGGGGCTGTAAATGAGCTTACATGGCCTGTCTAGAAGCCACTGCAAGAAGAATTCAACAAGGACAGCAACAACTTGGAGTTAGAACAGTTACCTTCAGTGGGGAAGCTATGGATCAGCCCAAGGCATGGAGTTAGAACAGTTACCTTCTGGTTGGTGATGTGGTCATCAAACCAGTGGTTGAACCAGAGGTCAACCAAGCAGTCCAAACCGGCCACTTTGGAGGTACCAGCGACATAGGTCCAGTCCACGGCATATATCTCGACAACCAAAAGGAGTTTTGGAGTGAAACAAATTTTAATGGATTCTACACTCAAGACGGAGTCCAGCCCAATTGGAATATCCAGAAAAGCTTACTGGACCAAGTGTTGACATGAAGACATAAGGAGATAAACAAGATCAGATATATCAAAGATGAGCTTGGATGGCGATGCCTTGTTCTACAAGTATGTGCATTGCCTCTCTTGGATTCAAATAATCCTAACCGCCACAAGGAAGCAAAGAGTGACTTGCCAAGGAAGGTTTAGGAGAAGAAGAATGCCGTTGGAAGGTCAAGACAAAGGAGGGATGTCGGCAAGGAATTGTTTACTATAAAGATCACATGTTCACTTTGCCTCATAGCCGTTCCTGAGCTGTCACTATCCAAGATCAGTCTGCGCAGTCTGAGCCCCTTTGTTTATTACTTCTTCTTGTATGTCGATTTAGCTATTTATGTATGTGTGTGATGAACAAAATGAATTAAGGAAACAGTTTCCTCTTTCTTTACTTCTCTCTCGCGAACTCCTCTCTCTTTCTCTTGAATTCTCACAATGGTTATCATAATCTCCTCTTAATCTCTCCTTAATCTTTACATTCTCTCATGGTATCAGAGCAATAAAAGCTCTTGGAACCAATTCTCTTATTTTCTTTTCTTACTTTTCCGCAAAACTCTGAATCTTTCTTTTCTATTTTTGGCAAAGTTCTTGGTGTTCTTCACTTGTTCTTGATTTCCAGCTTAAAAATTTGCCAAAAATGGAAACTCACTCAAAGATGGTGTCGATACCAGTGACTTTAAAAGGTCCAAATTACTTGCTATGGTCAAGGCTTGCCAAGACAGCACTAGGAGGCAGAGGTCTTTGGGAGTGCGTGGAGGGCAAGGCTACAACCAAGACTGTCCTAGGAGAGGATGGCAAAGAAGAGGCTAGTGCGGCTGAAGGTGATAGGAAGAAAGGTCAGGAGGACCTCATGGTGCTTTCAATCATTCAAAACAGCCTAGATGCGCCTATCTTAGAAGCTTATTCCTACTGTGAAACCTCCAAAGAACTTTGGGAAACACTTAAGAAAGTGTATGGGAACATCTCCAACATCAGTAGGGTGTTTGAAGTCAAGAGGGCTATCAACACTCTCTCCCAAGAGGACACTGACTTCTCTACTCACTTTGGGAAGTTCAGGTCACTTTGGGCAGAGATGGAGATGTTGAGACCATCCAGTGTTGACCCGGAAGTGATTAATGAGAGAAAAGAACAAGATAAGGTGTTTGCCTTGCTCTTTACTCTCAACCCGGTGTATGGTGATCTGATTAAGCACATTTTGAGGAGCGACAAGCTTCCATCTCTAGAGGAGTTGTGTGCTCAGATACAAAAGGAGCAAGGATCAGTGGGGCTATTTGGAGGAAAGGGAGAGCTCATCCTTGCAAATAAAGCTGATGGTGTAGAGACTCCTGTTGAAGGCGCAGCAAACAAAGGATACTACAAACCTGGAGACAAGAAGGTGTGGGAGTGTGACCACTGCAAGAAGAAAGGTCATGGGAGAGACAAGTGCTGGATTCTCCACCCACACCTCAAGCCCCAGAAGTTCCGAACTGATGCAAAAGCCAACTTCTCTGGTGATGTGGGAGAGACCTCTACCCCTATGCGCGCCAAGGCTACTAGTGATGGAGCACACAATGAGAATGTCAAGAAATCTGACATTGAAGCTCTCATCAAAGCCTTAAGGGAGTCTGGTAAAACACTTGGTTATTCTCTAAATGCATCATATAGATTGTCTAGTGCTCCTCATGCTCTTACAACAAATATGAATGCATCTAGTAGCATCAAACCTTTGATAATAGACTCTGGCGCCTCTCATCATATGATTAGTAATGCTGAGTTAATTGAGAACATTAAACCTGTTTTAGGACATGTTAAAATTGCTAATGGTGATAGAATTCCCATTCAGGGTGAAGGAACCATTAAATTGTTTGATAGAGATACCAAAGCATTTTATATGCCATCTTTTGCATCAAATTTGCTTTCTGTCAAAAGAGTTGCTACTGATTTACATTGCAATGTAATATTCAGTCCTAATGAGGTTATGTTTCAGGATATTGAGACTCTTAAGTTGATTGGCAAAGGTGTTACAAAGGAGGACTTGTACCTACTTGAAGACATCAAGACCAGTTCAAATTTATCTGCTTTTAGTTCAATTCCTGTCTTAGATAATGATGTATTGTGGCATGCTAGATTAGGTCATCCTCATTCTCGTGCCTTGAACATTTTATTACCTAATGTTGTGTTTAAAAATGATGGCTGTGAAGCTTGTATCCTTGGTAAACACTGCAAAACTGTCTTCCCAAAATCGTCTACCATTTATGAAAATTGCTTTGATCTCATACATTCTGATGTCTGGACTGCACCATGCATATCTAGAGAGAATCATAAGTACTTTGTCACATTTATTGATCAAAAATCCAAGTATACTTGGCTGACTATGATTCAAACTAAAGATAGAGTGCTTGATGCTTTTATTAATTTCCAGAACTACATAACTAATCATTTCAATGTTAAGATCAAAGTATTCAGATCAGATAATGGGGGAGAATATACAAGCAAAGCATTCAAAAGCCATCTAGCTAAACATGGGATCATTCACCAAACTAGCTGCCCATACACCCCACAGCAAAATGGAGTTGCTGAGAGGAAGAACAGGCACCTAATGGAGGTGGCGAGATCCATGATGTTCTATACCAACATGCCTAAACGATTTTGGAGTGATGCTGTGATGACTGCATGCTATCTCATCAATCGGACGCCTACAAGAGTGCTTGAGGACTCCACACCATATGAGGTATTGAACAAAAGAAAACCATCCATTGATTACTTACGGGTCTTTGGGTGTTTGTGTTTTGTATTAAGGCCAGGTGATCACAGAAACAAGCTAGAGGCAAGAAGTATCAAGGCAGTGTTCATTGGCTATTCAAATACACAAAAGGGGTACAAGTGCTATGTACCAGAGACTAGGAGAGTCATGGTGTCCAGGGATGTGAAGTTTGTTGAATCAAGAGGCTACTTTGAGGAGAAAGATTGGGAGAATCTCAAAGATTTATCTCAAGAAGCCTCGGATAGAGCACTAAACCTGAAGCATATTATGGAGAGTCTTGGCATCAACATGGGTCAGGGATCAGCTCCAGTGATTCTTGAGGGTGAGCAAGTTATTCATCCTAATCCTGAAGGGGGGAATCAAGAGGGTTCTCACACTGGTCAAGAGGGATCAGATGAAACAAGAGAGGTTCAAGAGGGAACACACACTGATCAAGCGCAAGAGGTTCATGATCAGGATGAAAACAATCAAGGTGTGCCATCAGTACAAGAGCAAGAGGCTGTACCTGATGAAGTTGAAAGTATAGAAGAAGTCCAGCCGCTTAGGAGAAGCACAAGGGTCAGGAATCCACCATCAAACTGGAGCAACACAAGGGTATATTTCAACAGCCAAGCAGTTGCTCATCCAACACAAGCAACATGCTCCCTAGCTCAATACCCTAAGGATCATCAAGTGTTCATTACCAACCTTGATGAGGCTTACATACCAAGGACATATGAGGAGGCTATGGCAATCAAGGAATGGAGAGACTCAGTAGAAGATGAGATGGGGGCTATGGAGAAGAATGGAACCTTCTTTGAGAGTGAGCTTCCCAAAGGCAAGAAGGCAGTGACCAGCATGCTTCTGTTCACTATCAAGTATCTAGCTAATGGGAAACCAGAAAGGAAGAAGACCAGGCTAGTAGCAAGAGGCTACACCCAAGTGTATGGTGAGGATTACCTAGAAACATTTGCGCCAGTAGCAAAGTTACACACCATAAGAGTTGTGCTCTCACTTGCTGTGAATTTGGAGTGGGATCTTTGGCAAATGGATGTCAAGTGATATGATCATGGACCAGTCAAGCAAAGAAGATAAGGAGATCATGGAGGAACCAGCTGATGAAGATGCTCTCACCATGCCTAAGGGTCCCATGACTCGATCCAGAAGCAAGCAACTCAAAGAAGCCATTGGAGGCTTACTTAAGACATCCATGAAGCAAGAAGAAAGTCTTGGAAGAAGCTTGATCAACCAAGATGCACTTACTACCATTCAAGCCATCTCAGCCCCAAGATAGACATCAAGTGAGCAAGTAACATATGTGTGCTCTTTTTCCCTATCTTTGGTTTTGTCCCACTGGGTTTTCCAAAGATAGGTTTTTAACGAGGCCATATGTTGCTTCCATATCACTCACTTGATGATCTCGGTTCAAGACTATGTTTTATTAAATTATCCTATGTTTTTATTTAGACTATGGTTTTATTATTTGATACATTTCGAGACTAAGGAGTATGTTCCTTACTCTCTCTATATATAGGTGTCTCGCAACCCTAATGAAGTCATGCAATCTATTATTCTAAACTCTTGTTCTCTCTTGACGGCTGCGAGTTCTTTGTAGTCTGAGTGTTCTTGAGTCTTTGTTAGTGAGTCATATCTAGCAAAACCAACAAGAGTGATTATCAAGGTGTGTCATATCCGAGATCATCACTTAGGAGTATCAAGAGTTCATTCACCCCTCTTGTGTCACCATTCGATCCACCCCCTTGAAGAAGATTGAGTCACTGATTCTCTACTTGCAAGGATCTATCCCTTTCCCATCCAGAGAAACATCCTAGGAGTGTATTATGTGGTATCAGAGCAACTCTGTGTTGGAATTCATGAGTGTTTGTCTCATGTCAAGAGAGTATTCAGTTAACTTGTAACTGAATCCCTTCAACCATACAACAGGAACTCACTCAACAATGGAAGAGACAACCAACTGGTGGTTGAATCCTCTCACACAGCCTATACTATAACCAAGATCCTAGAGAGTAAACTGGTTATAGAAAGCTAAGAATCTCTAGTTTGAATCTATCCTTGTGGAGTATCACAACACTGATGGTTTGTGTACTTAAAGCTACAAGGAGTTAGAATCAGTAAGCTAGAGATGAACAGAACATAAAGAAGAGTTTAGAGTGAGTTTTACAAGTATTAGGCTGCCTTAAGAGAAAGAGAGTTAAGGCAGCCTCTAAACCATAACTCTAAACTCCTTACATTGTGAATATTGTTTAAACACAAGAAACAGAGAGAGAGCCACGAAATTAGACTAGAGAAACTTGTATTGATACTGGATGAATGTTACAATAGGTGGTGAAGTCTTTAAATAGACAATCACAAGACTAAACAATTATTAAAACAGGAAAACATAAACAAATAATTTTGTAGGGAATGAGATGATGCCAAAGGAGATACAGCCAAGGTCTGGCTCATCCAGGAAGAGTAGAAAGAGACAGGAGAGAGGTTGTCACAGCCTGCTTGACTGAAAGTGACAGGCCAGTTGCTTCTCCAAAGCAACCCATGTGACTTCTTCTTTTCAAATTCAAACCAGCCTCTCTTATTTAAATTCAAACATGTTTCTTGACTTCTCAAAGTGTTTCCCACGTCCATAGTAGTCTCCACAACTCATTCCTTGCCTTGCAAGTCAGGTTAGGTCAAGTGGTAGCTTGTGGAGAAAGTCTGTACAAAACAGAATCAAATTGGCTTCTCTTGTTGAACTCTCCTTTGATCATCAACCAGCTTCTTCTTCTGGTCATTTCTTTATTTATTTCAACACTCCCCCTCAAGCTTGACCATAGGAGATCCTTGGGCAAGCTTGGAACTAAGAGTACTTGCCTCATTAAAAACCTAAGTGTGGAAAACCTCATGGGATAAAACCATCACTTAGGGAAAAAGAGTGCAACTACCCTCAGCCTAGGGATTGGCCAGTGGGTTTATGAGTCTTAGGATCAAGTTTAGGGACTCATAAACCCTGGATCATGGCCTTACTTCAATGGAATGCAAGCACCAATGCCTTCCTTGCTTCACACTCAAAACTGCTTGGAACTCTTCATGTGGCTGGTTCTTTTGTGTCCCCCTTTCTTCTGACCTCCTGCCATCATCAAAGGGTTTGATCCACGCCCAGACTCTGTTCATGAGCTCCAAGTACCTGATTCATACAATGCACAAACACATGCATCAATTCTCAAGGGGCAAACCTATTCAAAACAAAATAAGTATAGTTTTAGGTACTTCCCTTGCATAAGAAGAATGGACATTGGCTTCTCATATTAACACCCCTCCTCAAGCTTGACCTGAAAATGAGAGTATGTGGTCAAGCTTGGAAGATGAGAGCCAATGATGATAACCAATGCCTTGAGACCACAAGCTTCATCAACCAGGTACAAGCACACATGCTATGGGCTGATTCATAGCTTCCCAAATGAAGGTAACTGTTCTAACTCCATGACTTAGGCTGATTCATAGCATTCCAATCAGCTTGACTCTCCACCTGATCTTCTTGTCAAGTAGTCTCTGATGGCCATCTGTTCTAACACCAAGTTGTTGCTGTCCTTGTTGAATTCTTCTTGCAGTTGCTTCTAGACAGGCCATGGAAGCTCATTTACAGCCCCCCTCAAGCTTGAATCCGAGTATAGGGGAGGAGACAAGCTTGATATGAGCTTTTAAGCCTCCTGGTCTACTCAGAAATTATTTCTCCATGGTCAGGAATATGCATCTTGTGCAGGCTCTGATCAACATGGGCAATCTGTCAAACCAACACTAAGACAAGCATCAGTAGACAACAAGAGACCAGAACATTGGTTTTCACCAAGTCTGATCTTTAAACACACAATTTAAATAAGCAATGGACAGATATCTTCATGATTCTATCCTAGCAACACTCTCTGAATCATAATCAACAAGACTAAGCATTCAGGCAACAAGAGAATTTATTTTCCTAAGGGCAGAAGCAAGATAATTCTTTTAAGACATCTTCAACAGTTTAACAACCTTAGGCAGTTTCTAAACAAGATTGTGAGAATAGAGAATTAAGTGACCAGAGAATAAGTAGAAAGTGGAGAATGATGTAACCAGAGTATTAGTAGCCAGAGAATGGGAGAATGATGGAGAATAAGTAACCTGAGAATCAGAGAATTAGAAAAGAGAGAAAAGAGAGTTTGCTCAAGAGTTCTAATGGACAGAGTTTTGCTCTGTTTTCTTGAGTTTTGCGGAAGCATTAACAGCCAGGAGCAACCAATACTCCTCATGAGTTTGGTGCTTTAGTAGCTGAAACACAATGGACCATTGGAAAATTAATTTATCCACTGATCTTAGACATGTGCAACTGAAATAACTCATGAACTGAAGTTTTCCAGGGCTTGCAACAAGAGAACCACCAGAATAACACATTTACAAGTGTTTTCTATGGCTCACACAACAAAGACACCAATGGATCAAAACAGTTTGTCCACTGGTCAATATGCTCCATAAAGAACAAACTATTATCCAATGGATAAAGCATAATGGTGAAGCATTTTCTGAATCTCTCTCTTCCTCAAGCTTGATTCAAGATACTAACAAGTACTGACCAAGCTAACACTATATCAGAGTGGGAGAGAAAAATTTTATTCAAAAACAGAAAGAAAAGAGGTGAGTTTAATCCCAAAGAAGAGCAACAAAGCTCTGATACCATGTTGGAATTCATGAGTGTTTGTCTCATGTCAAGAGAGTATTCAGTTAACTTGTAACTGAATCCCTTCAACCATACAACAGGAACTCACTCAACAATGGAAGAGACAACCAACTGGTGGTTGAATCCTCTCACACAGCCTATACTATAACCAAGATCCTAGAGAGTAAACTGGTTATAGAAAGCTAAGAATCTCTAGTTTGAATCTATCCTTGTGGAGTATCACAACACTGATGGTTTGTGTACTTAAAGCTACAAGGAGTTAGAATCAGTAAGCTAGAGATGAACAGAACATAAAGAAGAGTTTAGAGTGAGTTTTACAAGTATTAGGCTGCCTTAAGAGAAAGAGAGTTAAGGCAGCCTCTAAACCATAACTCTAAACTCCTTACATTGTGAATATTGTTTAAACACAAGAAACAGAGAGAGAGCCACGAAATTAGACTAGAGAAACTTGTATTGATACTGGATGAATGTTACAATAGGTGGTGAAGTCTTTAAATAGACAATCACAAGACTAAACAATTATTAAAACAGGAAAACATAAACAAATAATTTTGTAGGGAATGAGATGATGCCAAAGGAGATACAGCCAAGGTCTGGCTCATCCAGGAAGAGTAGAAAGAGACAGGAGAGAGGTTGTCACAGCCTGCTTGACTGAAAGTGACAGGCCAGTTGCTTCTCCAAAGCAACCCATGTGACTTCTTCTTTTCAAATTCAAACCAGCCTCTCTTATTTAAATTCAAACATGTTTCTTGACTTCTCAAAGTGTTTCCCACGTCCATAGTAGTCTCCACAACTCATTCCTTGCCTTGCAAGTCAGGTTAGGTCAAGTGGTAGCTTGTGGAGAAAGTCTGTACAAAACAGAATCAAATTGGCTTCTCTTGTTGAACTCTCCTTTGATCATCAACCAGCTTCTTCTTCTGGTCATTTCTTTATTTATTTCAACACTCTGGCTAGGGAAGTGTCGTTTACTCGATTTTATCATAGATCTATTCATCTATTTCATCCCTATTGTTAGATCTGTGTATGTTTGTCTCAGAACTGATAGATCTAAGTGTTTCGACTAGGATTCCTGAAAAGTCCATTCGTTTTCTTGTTGTCTACGGTTTTGAAACTTGTAGATCTATAAGTTGTTTGTGTTTGCTTGGTTCGATCTGTTCTTATATCCATAGATCTGTGATTGTTGAGTCATATCATCAGTTGTGAACTTGATCTATTGGTGTAGTTGCGGAAAGAATTTTTTTTTTTTTTTTTTATTCAAAACCTGATCCGTGTTGCTCAAGTTCTATCATCATTTGTTGTTTCCTTATTTGAATCTATCTCGTTTTGTTTTTGTTTCGTGAACTACTTACTGGTTACTTTCCTTTGTTTATCTCAGGTACTATGGGTAACGAGAGTGAGGAAGAGGCAGAATTGATGAGAAGAAACAAGATGTTGATGGAAGCTATGACTGCTCAGCTTAATAAGACTATGTTGGAGAGCATGAATGAGATGATGAAACAAAACATGGAAGAAATCAGAAGGGAGATTAGACAAGCTACTGGTCAAGGTCACAGCAATGAGAGCAGGAGGAACCGCCACACTCATACTCCGCAAGAGCATGGTGGTTCACAAGAGACTGATAACTACTATGAGCGCCACCGAAGTGAGAGGAGTGGTTCTTCCTCAGCATCACGAGGTAGTAGAAGGAGAACTCGTCGTGATCATGATGAAAGAAGACCTTACCGTGATGAGCTTTCTGGTTTGAAGCTTAAGATCCCTCCCTTCCATGGCAAAGTTGACCCTGATGCGTATATTGAATGGGAGAAGAAGATCGAGATTGTATTCAACTGCAAGCACTACACCAATTTTCAGAGGATTCAATTTGCTGCAACTGAGTTCTATGATTATGCTCTGAGTTGGTGGGATCAACTGGTGACTTCTAGGAGGATAAATCAAGAGTACCCGGTTGAGACTTGGCAAGAGATGAAGTCTCTTATGCGCAAAAGGTTTGTGCCTAACCACTACCACAGGGATCTTCATCAGAAATTGAGGAAACTTACACAAGGATCCAAGACTGTGGAAGAGTACTACCAGGAGATGGAGTTGCTGATGTTGAGAGCTGGTATATCTGAAGACAGAGAAGCTTCTATGGCTCGGTTTCTTGGAGGACTTAACCGCGAGATTCAAGACAGTGTGGAGATGCAACACTACATTGAGATAGAAGAGATGTTGCACAAAGCTATCCTGGTGGAGCAACAGATTAAGAGAAAGCATCACTCGCGAGGCAACTATGGGTCCAGCAAGTATCAGTACACTAAAGAGGAGAAACCATCCCATCTGAAAGATAGCAAGCCTCAGCAGAAAGAAGAATCCAAGCCTAGCCTCCCATACAGCAAAGAGAAAAGCAAGGCGGAAGCTACAAGCTCTAGGACTAGAGATGTGAAGTGTTTCAAGTGTCAAGGCAGAGGACACTATGCCAATGAGTGCACCAACAAGAAAGTGATGATTCTACTTGAGAATGGAGAGTATGCATCTGAAGAAGAGCACTCCGGATCTGATCAAGACAGGTCTGATGAAGGAAGTGAAGTAGAACCAGTGAAAGGAAGATTGTTGGTGACCAGAAGGCTTTTGAACTTGCAAACTAAGACTGAAGAGACTGAGCAGCGCGAGAACCTCTTCTACACTAGGTGTATGGTTCAGGGTAAAGTGTGCAGCCTTATCATCGATGGTGGGAGCTGTGTCAATGTAGCTAGTGAGACCATGGTGAAGAAATTGGGTTTGAAAGTTCAGAAACATCCTAGACCTTACCGGCTGCAATGGCTCAATGAAGAAGGTGAAATGAGAGTCTCCAACCAAGTACTGATCCCTATATCCATTGGTAGATACGAAGATGAGATCTTGTGTGATGTGTTACCAATGGAAGCTAGCCATATCCTTCTTGGTAGACCCTGGCAGTTTGATAGGCGAGTGGTTCATGATGGTTTCAGTAACAAGCACTCTTTTGAGTTTAATGGAAAGAAGACAGTGCTGGTACCTTTGTCGCCTAAAGAAGTTCATGCAGATCAGCTCCAGCTTCAGAAAAAGAAAGAGATCGACCTGAAGCCTGATCAGAAACATCACAGCCTCTATACCAAACAGGGAGATATCAAAAGAATTCTTTACTCTCAATCCTCTATTGTTTTACTTATGTTTAAAGAGACCTTGCTAACAGTCACTGATCTTACACAGGATTATCCTAGTGAACTAGTCTCTCTTTTGCAGGAGTATACTGATGTGTTTCCGGAAGACAACCCCATAGGATTGCCACCAGTGCGCGGGATAGAGCATCAGATAGACTTTGTTCCTGGCTCTACTCTTCCTAACCGACCAGCATACAGAACCAATCCTGTTGAGACCAAGGAGTTGCAAAGACAAGTGGAGGAACTGATGGAGAAAGGTCATATCCGAGAGAGTATGAGTCCATGTGCTGTTCCAGTTCTCCTTGTGCCCAAGAAAGATGGTAGCTGGCGCATGTGTGTTGATTGCAGAGCCATCAACAACATAACAGTGAAGTATCGCCACCCTATTCCTAGATTAGATGATATGCTTGATGAATTGCATGGCTCTAGTATCTTTTCTAAGATAGATCTTAAGAGTGGGTATCATCAAATTAGGATGAAAGAGGGAGATGAGTGGAAAACCGCTTTCAAGACTAAGCATGGTTTGTATGAGTGGTTGGTAATGCCTTTTGGCTTAACCAATGCTCCTAGTACCTTTATGAGATTAATGAATCATGTGCTTAGATCTTTTATAGGAGTGTTTGTGGTAGTTTACTTTGATGATATCCTAGTTTACTCCAAGAGTTTAGAAGAGCATATAGTTCATGTTAGGACTGTTCTTGATGTTTTGAGAAAAGAAAAGCTCTTTGCTAATCTTAAGAAATGCACTTTCTGTACGGATAACTTGGTCTTCCTAGGCTTTGTTGTGAGTGCAGATGGAGTAAAGGTGGATCAAGAGAAGGTGAAAGCCATACAAGAGTGGCCGAGTCCTAAAACCATAAATGAAGTAAGGAGTTTCCATGGGCTAGCAGGTTTCTATAGGCGATTTGTGAAGGACTTCAGCACTATAGCAGCTCCACTGACTGAGATCATCAAGAAAGATGTAGGATTCAAGTGGGGAGAAGCACAAGAAACCTCCTTTCAAACCCTCAAAGAGAAGCTTACTAACTCTCCTCTCCTTATACTTCCTGATTTCTCTAAAACATTTGAAATCGAATGTGATGCCTCAGGAATTGGTATTGGTGCTGTGTTGATGCAGGATAGAAGGCCCATTGCATACTTCAGTGAGAAACTAAGTGGAGCTACTCTCAACTATGCCACTTATGACAAAGAACTATACGCCTTGGTGAGAGCTCTACAGACTTGGCAGCATTATCTATGGCCAAAGGAGTTTGTCATTCACACCGACCATGAGTCTCTCAAGTATCTCAAGGGGCAAAGCAAACTCAGCAAGAGACACGCCAGATGGGTAGAATTCATTGAAACCTTCCCTTATGTGATCAAATACAAACAAGGTAAGGAAAATATAGTTGCTGATGCACTATCCAGAAGGTATACTCTCTTGAATACTCTTGATGCTAAGTTGCTAGGATTTGAACAACTCAAAGATATGTATGCAACTGACTCTGACTTTCAGGAAGCTTATCAATCGTGTGAGAAATATGCTGCAGGGCATTACTTTAGGCAGGATGGATTCTTATTCTATGATAATAGACTGTGTGTGCCTAACTGTTCTTTAAGAGATTTGTTTGTCAGGGAATCCCATGGAGGAAGCTTAATGGGACATTTTGGTATTGCCAAGACTCTTAAGGTGTTGCAGGATCACTTCTTTTAGCCACACATGAAACGAGATGTTGAGAGAATCTGTGGAAGATGTGCAACTTGCAAGGCAGCCAAGTCAAAGGTTCAACCCCACGGTTTGTATACTCCTCTACCTGTTCCTACTCACCCTTGGAATGATATATCTATGGACTTTGTTGTCGGATTGCCAAGGACCAAAACAGGTAAGGATTCTATCTTTGTGGTTGTGGATAGATTTTCTAAAATGGCACATTTCATTGCTTGTCATAAGACTGATGATGCTTTACATGTTGCAAACCTGTTCTTTAAAGAGATTGTGCGCATTCATGGCATGCCTAGGACTATAGTTTCTGATAGAGATACTAAGTTTCTTAGTTATTTTTGGAAGACTCTTTGGGCTAAACTAGGTACTAAACTGTTGTTTTCTACTACATGTCATCCACAAACTGATGGACAGACTGAGGTAGTAAATAGAACTCTTGGAACTCTCTTGCGTGCATACATTAAAAAGAATCTGAAATCATGGGAAGAATACTTGCCTCACTGTGAATTTGCTTATAATCATGCTCAACACTCTGCATCTAAGTATTCTCCATTTGAAATTGTTTATGGGTTCAATCCCATCTCTCCTTTGGATCTTATGCCTTTACCTGAGTGTGCTAGGGTCAGTATGGATGGGAAAAAGAAAGCAGAGATGGTACAGCAGATTCATGAGAAGGCTAGAAAGAACATTATTGAGAAGACAAAGCAGTACACTAAGAGAGCAAACAAGGGCAGGCGTGAGATGATCTTTGAAGTAGGTGACATGGTGTGGGTTCACTTGCGCAAGGAGAGGTTTCCCAAAGAAAGAAAGTCTAAGCTGATGCCGAGGATAGATGGTCCTTTTGAGATCATCCAGAAAATCAATGACAATGCTTATAAGCTTGATCTTCAAGGTAAGTATGATATAAGCAATAGTTTCAATGTTACTGACTTGATCTCTTTTGTTGCAGATGAGCCAGATTTGAGGACAAATCCTTTTCAAGAGGGAGGGGATGATATGATCATGGACCAGTCAAGCAAAGAAGATAAGGAGATCATGGAGGAACCAGCTGATGAAGATGCTCTCACCATGCCTAAGGGTCCCATGACTCGATCCAGAAGCAAGCAACTCAAAGAAGCCATTGGAGGCTTACTTAAGACATCCATGAAGCAAGAAGAAAGTCTTGGAAGAAGCTTGATCAACCAAGATGCACTTACTACCATTCAAGCCATCTCAGCCCCAAGATAGACATCAAGTGAGCAAGTAACATATGTGTGCTCTTTTTCCCTATCTTTGGTTTTGTCCCACTGGGTTTTCCAAAGATAGGTTTTTAACGAGGCCATATGTTGCTTCCATATCACTCACTTGATGATCTCGGTTCAAGACTATGTTTTATTAAATTATCCTATGTTTTTATTTAGACTATGGTTTTATTATTTGATACATTTCGAGACTAAGGAGTATGTTCCTTACTCTCTCTATATATAGGTGTCTCGCAACCCTAATGAAGTCATGCAATCTATTATTCTAAACTCTTGTTCTCTCTTGACGGCTGCGAGTTCTTTGTAGTCTGAGTGTTCTTGAGTCTTTGTTAGTGAGTCATATCTAGCAAAACCAACAAGAGTGATTATCAAGGTGTGTCATATCCGAGATCATCACTTAGGAGTATCAAGAGTTCATTCACCCCTCTTGTGTCACCATTCGATCCACCCCCTTGAAGAAGATTGAGTCACTGATTCTCTACTTGCAAGGATCTATCCCTTTCCCATCCAGAGAAACATCCTAGGAGTGTATTATCAAGAATGCATTCTTACAAGGAGAGCTAGAAGATGAAGTATACATGCGCCCACCACCTGGAATGGAAAGCATGGTCAAGCCTGGAAATGTTTTGAGATTGAGGAAAGCAATATATGGTCTAAAGCAATCTCCAAGAGCCTGGTATCACAAGCTGAGTTCAACACTGAATGGAAGGGGTTTTAGGAAATCTGAAGCCAACCACACCTTGTTCACTCTGACCAGCAAGCAAGGGATCATTGTTATACTCATCTATGTGGATGATATAATCATCACAGGCAGTGACAAAGAAGGGATCAACTCAACCAAGGTGTTTCTCAAAGCAACATTTGACATCAAGGACTTGGGAGAGCTCAAGTATTTCCTTGGGATTGAGATATGCAGATCAAAGGAAGGGTTGTTCCTGTCTCAAAGGAAATACACTCTGGATTTGTTAAAAGAAGTTGGTGATCTTGGCGGAAGAGCTGCTAAAACACCACTAGAAGATGGATACAAAGTGATGCGTGAGGGGGAGATTGAAGACAAGGCTTATGGAGATGTGAAGCACTATAGAAGAATGGTTGGGAAGCTGATATATCTCACTATCACAAGACCTGATGTGTGCTTTGCAGTCAACCAGGTGAGCCAGCATATGCAAGCTCCCAAGATGCATCATTGGAACATGGTGGAGAGGATACTAAGGTATCTAAGAGAGGCGCCAGGACAAGGAATATGGATGGGGTGCAACAAGAACACTGAGATAGTTGGGTATTGTGATGCTGATTGGGCTGGAGACAGAATTGATAGGAGATCAACTACTGGTTATTGCACATTTATTGGAGGCAACTTGGTGACTTGGAAGAGCAAGAAGCAAAAGGTGGTTTCATGTTCAAGTGCTGAGGCAGAGTATAGAGCCATGAGAAAGCTCACAAGTGAGCTGATTTGGATCAAGGGACTGCTTAAGGACTTGGGAGTAGAGACTACCTCACCAATCACTATGCATTGTGATAACCAGGCGGCTATACACATTGCCAGCAACTCAGTCTTCCATGAAAGAACCAAACACATTGAAGTAGACTGCCACAAGGTTAGACAAGCAGTGGAGCAGAAAGTGATATTGCCATGCTACACACGAAGTGAGGAGCAGCTAGCTGACATCTTCACAAAGGCAGCAAGCACCAAGGTCTGTGAGTTCATCCATCCACGGTTAGGACTCATAGACCTCTCATGTCACTGATCTCTCCTCCATGAAGTAATCTACTCTTTTTCCTTGGCTTGGTTTTTGTCCCATTGGGTTTTGCCAAGCTAAGGTTTTAATGAGGGATTGCTTCATGGCTTCCAAGCTTGACTTGTTCTATATGGTCAAGCTTGAGGGGGAGTGTTGACATGAAGACATAAGGAGATAAACAAGATCAGATATATCAAAGATGAGCTTGGATGGCGATGCCTTGTTCTACAAGTATGTGCATTGCCTCTCTTGGATTCAAATAATCCTAACCGCCACAAGGAAGCAAAGAGTGACTTGCCAAGGAAGGTTTAGGAGAAGAAGAATGCCGTTGGAAGGTCAAGACAAAGGAGGGATGTCGGCAAGGAATTGTTTACTATAAAGATCACATGTTCACTTTGCCTCATAGCCGTTCCTGAGCTGTCACTATCCAAGATCAGTCTGCGCAGTCTGAGCCCCTTTGTTTATTACTTCTTCTTGTATGTCGATTTAGCTATTTATGTATGTGTGTGATGAACAAAATGAATTAAGGAAACAGTTTCCTCTTTCTTTACTTCTCTCTCGCGAACTCCTCTCTCTTTCTCTTGAATTCTCACAATGGTTATCATAATCTCCTCTTAATCTCTCCTTAATCTTTACATTCTCTCACCAAGGAGTTATGAATTTTACAAACCGGAGGTTTCCCAGCCCATCCATCTGCGAGTACCCGACTTTTGAAGGACATTCAAGCCCAATGAAGAAGCGGCCTGAACCAAAGCCAATCATAGGATTCAAGAGGAGTCTCTCATCTTTCCAGGAAGCCCAATATCAGGAGAAATGGCATCGGAATTGTGAAGTTATGCCCAATTTGCCAGAACCGGTCAAACCAGTTCTACACTTGCCTCAATTGGAAGCTAACCGGTTCAATCAGCTTCAAACCAGACATTGGCGTCCAGGAGATCATCTCAACCAATCAGGAGGTATTGAAGAAGTCCTTAGCTACACCAGAGCCCAGGAGATCAGTTGGTTCAATGAAGAGTCACTTAAATCAAACCGGAGCTATTTATGGCAAGATTGGACAATCTTTCAGTTTGATCATTTCCAACCAAACCAACTCCGACCAGAAGACAATAAGATCAGTCCAAGACTTCCAGAAGACATTATATTCATTCAAGAGGATTTCTACAAGTTCATATCATGCACCAGCCATCATAGGATCAGGAGGATCCCCATTAACACCAAGCTGCCTTATTTGGAGATTCTTGCATTCAAACTCCAACAGCTCTTTTTCCCTGAGTTTATGCACGACCTCAGCACCTTCCAAGCTATCAAGAAGATTCCCAGGAAGCTCACTTATCCCCTTAAACCATCCAGGTTCAAGAAGATATCAAGATACAAGATCATCTCATTTGGAAGAAGGCATAAATCAAGCTAAAGGAAGATTACATGGAACCATCAAAGCCTTTGCTTCCAAGACTTTTATTTCAATTTTATTTCTTTCCTTAAGTCATTTTTAGACTGTTAGAGAGTCCCAAGGTCGAGCCTATAAAGCTCATTTAGTTTGTCTTTGTTAATAACCCTTGAATTTTATGAATGAATATGCAGTTTTTCTAGTTTTTCTAAAACTATTATCTAAGTCTTTTGAGTGTTGTGAGAAGCAGCTCTTGAGCAACCTGACTTATCAAAGCATCCTTACACAGAGCTTTGTGGCGTCCTCAATCCCCCCATCATTTCCATCTACTGATTTGCCTTGAGAGAGACTTCAGTCCAGCAAGCAAATCCCATATCTATCCATCTTCCATCCATTGATCTTGTTGAGAGTGACTTCAGTCCAGCAACAAAGATCCCATCTCCATCAATCTATCCCTTTTCTATTTGCTTTTATTCTTATTATCATTCTGATTCATATTCATGTTTGATTCTGTTTGCATCATAAACTTATAAAACTCATAAAAAGGTTCACTCTTTGTTTCAGGTACCAATCCGAACTATTGGACTAAACCTCAGTTCCATATTTCCGGAAGGCCTGACCCTGTGCCCTCAACATTTTGGTATCAGAGCTCAAAGCTCCTGAATCAGGTCCATTCTATCCTTGCATCATTCATTTGTTTTCATCTTAAATAAATAAAAAAAACAGTTTTTGCATTTTGTGTTCTTTGTTAATTATAAAATTGAAAACCATAAAAAGTGTGAGGTAGGAGACGACCAGTTGTTTAGTTTGATTCATTTCAATCATAAAAACAAAAGAAAAAATTGTTTGCATTCATTTAGCTATTTGTTTCCATTTTTAAAAAAAAAAGGTCAAAAAAAAATCTGCATTCCATATTTGTTTCTTATTTGAATCTTGCATTTAAAAAAAAAATTATTGTTAGTTTGCATTTAATTTTCTTTGTCATAGTATTATTATCATTTCATATTTGTTTTATTTCGAGATTGCATCCAGAAAACCAAAAGAAAAATAATTTTTGCATATTTTATTTCATTTCGGTTTACATTGCCATATTTTTCTCGGTTTAATTTTTAATAGATTGCATTGGTTTCTTCTTGATTAAACCAGAACTTCCCATACCTTCACTTGATCTTTGAAAGTGGTTTCAGGAAGCCATGGTAGGAGAAGCACCCAACCAATATCAGATGGCCAAACAGAACCAACATTTGACAGCTTTGCAAGAGGTTGAACAGATTGTTCAGTTGAGGAAAAGAAGAAAGGCACAAGGCCAACGTCCACAGCCAGGAGAAAGAAGATTTGGAGATGCACCAGAGGCTGTCTATGTCGAGCCCAAGCCACCAGATCCTTCAAGGATCAATCAAACTCTAATTTCTAAAACCCATAACCATCATGTTGTTAATTCTCGGTTTGAATATAACTCTTTTGCTGATAAAGTTGAACTCTTTAATTTTTCAGGAAAAAGATGTTATCTTAGATGGGAGAGGAACCTTGATGAATGGTTTTACTACAACAACATCTTGAAGGAAGAAAAGCTAGCTTATGCCATTGATCATCTAAAAGGAGATGCCTTTAAATGGTGGGTTCAAGAAGTAGATGATAGATGGTTTTACAAGGAGCCAACTATCAAAACGTGGGGAGCACTTAAGAAAGCCATGAGGTATGAGTTTGCACCAGGTTATACAAGATCTCAGATCAAGGAGCAGTACCCAAGGAGGTATCCAACTCATGGTTCCCAAGAAGCAAGAGAAGCTGTCCAAAAAGAGGGTCAAGGAAGCTTGCCTCAACAAACCAAATTTCAGCCAAACCAGGGGCACGCCATTGTCCATTGCTTAAGCCAGAAAAGTGACATCCTAAAGGTTATGGAGGTGAGTAAAAACGTCAGCCAAGACACCTTGAGCAGACCCAAAGAAGAGCTTAACAAACCAGTACTTCAAGCAAAGGCTATGGTAAGTCCTATACTTGATAAATTGGTTTATATATCATCTCCCACTGGTATGAGTCACTTGTCTTTGTCCAAGGATATTAAGACAGGTCTTGAGGTCCAGAAAGACATGACCCCACACCCTTGTTGGAATCAAGAGTTGTCCATGATTTATTTCCAAGAAAAATGGAGATTCCAAACCAAAAGAAAGAAGAGGCATCAACCCAAGGTAAGTCTTCTAACTTTAAAAATTTAAAAGATCAGACATGTTATAGATGTCATAAAAGAGGACACTTTGCTGTGACTTGCCCCACTAAGCAAGCATTGATACAAACATCACTAGAAAAGAAAACAGATTTATCTATAAAAAGTGATAGTTTTATTCAATCTGATTTATTGGTTCAAAATTCTGGTATAATGCACTTGTTTTTGCCAAGGAATTTTGATCCAGGAATAACAAAAGAAAGAGAGCCTAGAGGAAGAGATCCCACGTCCCTAGAAAGGCACACCATCAGCATTACATGTGCAAAACAGAATGAAAGAGAAGCTGGCAACAAAGAGAAAATCATACTTCAACTTTTTGATGCAATCAAAGTAAGTATGAATTTTAATATTCTGTTTTTAAATCTTCAACCACAGATATAATGCATTTGTCTTTGCCAAGAAATTGTTTTTCAGATACAAGACAAGAAGAAGATCACACCAAACAAGATAAAAGGGTGCAAGAAAGGCAGCCATCAATCCAAAGCTGTCCAAAGAAGAATTTAATTCATCATCATGCTGATGCACCTATGGTAAATTCAACCATATCACATTCTGTTTATGAAACTTCAGTATCAGATATAATTCACTTTGTCTTTGTCCAGAATGTTGAGAATTTTTCAGGTTACAAAGGAGAAAGCTTCAAAAAATCCCACCGGATAATCTTTTTACTTGGAGAATCAGTCCCAAAGATGATCAACCATGAGGTTACCACTAGTGTGAAAGTACCATCAACTCCAGAAGAGAAGAAATGACACTATCCAGGCCAGAGGCGTGATCATTTCCCATCTTTCTAAGGAACACACACCCCATTTCCAAACCAAAATTGTATCAAGGTAAGGTCTAAACCCCAAAAGAGAATGAAACCTGACTTGCTCTATTGTGGTGTATCAGGTTATCCAGTTTTGAGGTAAAACCTTCACAAGGGGAGGGGATGATGTGGTCATCAAACCAGTGGTTGAACCAGAAGGTCAACCAAGCAGTCCAAACCGGCCACTTTGGAGGTACCAGCGACATAGGTCCAGTCCACGCATATATCTCGACAACCAAAAAGGAGTTTTGGAGTGAAACAAATTTAATGGATTCTACACTCAAGACGGAGTCCAGCCCAATTGGAATATCCAGAAAAGCTTACTGGACCAAGGAGTTATGAATTTTACAAACCGGAGGTTTCCGCAGCCCATCCATCTGCGAGTACCCGACTTTGAAGGAGATTCAAGCCCAATGAAGAAGCGGCCTGAACCAAAGCCAATCATAGGATTCAAGAGGGAGTCTCCTCATCTTTCCAGGAAGCCCAATACAGGAGAAATGGCATCGGAATTGTGAAGTTATGCCCAATTTGCCAGAACCGGTCAAACCAGTTCTACACTTGCCTCAATTGGAAGCTAACCGGTTCAATCAGCTTCAAACCAGACATTGGCGTCCAGGAGATCATCTCAACACAATCAGGAGGTATTGAAGAAGTCCTTAGCTACACCAGAGCCCAGAGATCAGTTGGTTCAATGAAGAGTCACTTAAATCAAACCGGAGCTATTTATGGGCAAGATTGGACAATCTTTTCGATTTGATCATTTCCAACCAAACCAACTCCGACCAGAAGACAATAA
>NW_026615564.1:0-50311 GCF_000801105.2 Raphanus sativus | reverse complement strand
TTCTCAATTTAGATCGAGAGTGGCTCGCCTCCGGGCAGCAGAGAGCGATCAAAAAAGACTCCCCAAAAGCATAAAAGTCCAGAGACCTTCGGTCCAAAGACCTCAGTCCAAAGACCTTCGGGTCCAAAGACCTTCGGGTCCAAAGACCTTCGGGTCCAAAGACTTCGGGTCCAGAGACCTTCGGGTCCAAAGACCTTCGGGTCCAAAGACCTTCGGGTCCAAAGACCTTCGAGTCCAAAGAACCTCTAGGTTCCAAAAGACCTCCGGTCCAAAGAACCTCAAGGTCCGAAGACCTTCGGGTCCAAAGACTTTCGGGTCCAAAGACCTTCGGGTCCAAAGACCCAAGGGTCCCAAGAACCTCAAGGTTCGAAGACCTTCGGGTCCAAAGAACCCCAAGGTTCCCAAGGCCTAAGGGCCAAAAGAACCTCAATGTCCGAAGACCTTCGGGTCCAAAGAACCCCAAAGTTCCCAAGGCCTAAGGGCCCAAAGAACCTCAAGGTTCCAAAGACCCAAGGGTCCCAAGAACCGCAAGGTTCCCAAGACCTAAGGGTCCGAAGAACCTCAAGGTTCCTAAGACCTAAGGGTCCGGAAAGCCTAAAAGCTCCTACTCCTCCAAGATTTAATGGGTAAGGCCTCAGGGCCAAAGTAAGAAACTCAAAGGGCCTAGACCTTGAAAACTTCTGAGTTCGAAGCAACAAGAACCTAAGGGTTCAAATCAGATCGAAACCCATCAGTTCCCGACAACGATTCTCCGCAAGGATTGATCTCCCCCGGAGTCATCTAATCAAGCAACTAGAGGTCAAAACCATAAAGCAGTGCAAAGATCAAAGAAAGGATGGAGTAAAAGCAAAAACCAGTAGATATTATTAATCCTTATTCGGAGGGAGAAAAGCTACAAAAAATCCAAAAACGACAACATAAAGCAAGAAAAAGCATTGAAGAAATATTCAAAGATTCGGCTCCCGGCGAGAAAAAGGGAAAACACCATGACCACCTTCACCGCTCCCCGAATTTCGGCTTGGACCTCCAACAGGCCCCCATCGGCCGGGACCCCCGAACAGCTCATGCTGACCAGCACTCCTCATCGACCACTCCTAACAAGATCCTGACGAGCATACTCTCGAGCCCTCTGCACGATAAGAGCCTGGTTGGAAATCACTTCCCGAAGCTGCCTCCGGAGGAAAAGAATCTCTTCATGTGGAGGAACACGCCGACCTAAACTGGGGAATCGATCCCTGCCAACATCCCTCGGAGTCAAAGAAGCCACCACCGGAGGGACGGAAAGAAACGAGTTGCGAGATCTCCTCCTTTGATGCCGAGTTCTACAGTATTCCTCGTACACTGACAATATCGAAGCCGTAGGGATCCCACCTGGAAAACAAAGACTCCATCAAACTACGGCTAGAACGAAAGGACCAAGTAAGAGAAATTCCATTACCCCAAATACGGCTATGACGCAACGATATCGGATGCATCAAGAACAGAATCCAGCTAAAGCGCCTAGGAATACCTCGCGCCAACTTCACCAAAGTCTCACCAGCCTGGATGACCGGTCAGGCCACCTCTGCAAGAAGAAAAATTCGACATAATTCAGCAAACACAATACCCATGTCCAAGGAAACAGAAGCAACTTACCCACTGAACGCCAGAAACATGGATAACCAGGAACACCTTCGACCTTCATAAACACATATCTCCTGTCCCAGGAATCGTTTGAAGGAAAGCTACCCCTAAGACCTCGAGGGGGTTCATCCACCAAAGGTTCACCATCTCGGGACCATATTTGGTAAAAAGCTTCCCTTACTTGGCAAGGGAACAAAGGAGTAAGAATACAGGACTTCGGACAACCCGAAAGGAATACTGTGGAGCTCCCCTAACACCTGGATAGCCATCAGAGTACGCCATGTAGCGGGCGTAAACTGCGAAGGGGAACATCCAAAGTACGACGCCACCTCCTCCGCGATTAAAGAAGGAATCCCTCCTCTAAAGCCGGCCTCCAAATAAGCCTCGAAAATCGCTATCTCGTCCCTTCCTCCATCAGGAGCTCGCTCGAACTCTCCCGCACACCTGATCCCCATCGTATCAGGTAAGGAATATCTACGGCGGATCCCCGCCAAATCACTTCCCTAATATCAGACCTCGGGCCATCTTCATCTTCACTCGAAGCATCGAAAGAACAGAAGCGACGAGGGCGAACAGGGCCACGGGAACTCTTTCATCATCGGTTCCCGAAACCACGCTAGGTGTTAGAATTGGGGAATCAAAAGGATCACCAAACAAGCGACGGGGCCTGAACGTCCGCCAAACACCGGGGGTAGGGAATGATTTCATGAAAGTCGGAACGTTCGACATCTACTTCCAGTAAGAAGGACAAGGGAAAACCTAAATTCGTGTTGTCCAAAGGCGTCGAAACATCCGATTATATACCTGGAACGACTTTCCATTTTCGGCGAACGGAAGGAAAGAAAGAAAAAGGAAAGACAAAAAGAATTGGAAGATACTCGCGATTCTCGGCAAATTTCCAAAATTATCTCCAAAACACTTCGCCGACCTAGCATCATCACGAGCGGGCCACGGTCCTTATTTCCCCTGAGGCCCATTCCAACTAAGCGATCATATTCCAAATTAACTCCTCACGTTGCCTAGACTCCAAACCCTTCTCCTGCTGGAAGAAATGGCATCAAGACTCAAGGCTACATGTTATCCCTTGATCCCTACGAAGCAATCAAGGAATAAGGGGCAAACTGTTGGGGAAAAATATCCAAGGCTAGAGTTTTCTCCAGCCTCCGAAGGGGCCTCGACTTCCGGGCCCTCGTTTGGAAACGACCCAGGCCCCTCGACTTAAAGAACCCATCTCTACCAGGTGGCACCAGGGCCCGACCTCCATTTGACAAGTACCCCAGGGGTCCAGTCCCTGTATCGAGGAACCAAGGCCCAGCCCTTGCCGTAAGGACCAAGGAACCAATCCTCCGCATGAATATGGAAGTTCCCAAATCAAGGGAAACTAATATATTCCTGAATATTACAGAAGCCGCCCAAGATTGACCGACTTACATCAACTATAAAAGGGGAACCCAAACCCTAGAACAAGGGATCGACACTTTGGGGCTTAGAGATTATAGAGTTAGGCTAGAAAAACTAGGGTTTATACACCCAATACGTTGTAACGCCAAACACACTCAATAATACATCTCTTTGCCTCGATTTCTGTTCTTAAAACATATACAAACTCGTATCCATTCATTAGTCTTCCAGTGTTCCGTAGTACTAAAACGACCCTACACAAAAAAATACACAACAAGGTCAAGAGAGACGAATGAGAATCGTTGGTTGAATCCCGTAAATGAACTTGAAGAATGAATATGATTTTATTGACGAGTTGAAGGATGATGAATACAAGGAAATGTATCTTGAGATGACTACAAATGAATATGTAATGTTTTTAATCTAGTACAAAAGTTGGTATATGAAAAAGAGATATCTTGTCTTTGATCTTCTCCGTCTTATATAGTCTAAGTCTCGTCGGTAGCTCCTCAACTGACCTCCGAGATATACGGCTTTAGTTACGGAACTTGTTCCAGGTTCCTCTTGACCGAGTCTCTCGAAATGTTAGCTCTCTTTTCGTCGTGACCTCTTTCATGATGATTCCCAGGTTCAGTCGTCGGCTCAGCTTTTAGCTCCTTTTGTTATATGGGCTCACCGCGGCCCATGTACTAGTTCACGCTTATCGGTACCTATCACCTGAGGGTCATATTCGGTCCAACATGAAGGAACCGGAGATCCTGACAACCACATCGCTCAGTATAAGCAACACATGATAGCCGTGGCTATTCCAAAAGAAGCAAGGGAGGCCACCATGTGCAAGGGTTTCGGATCAACCCTAACCGGTCCTGCCCTCCAATGGTATATCATCCTCCCCACGGGATCCATAGCATCGTTCGCCGCCCTCAGCGACAAGTTCGTGGAACAATTCGCCAGCAGCCGCCATCTGGAGAAGAGATCAGATGACCTTTACGAGATCCAACAATACAGAAACGAGTCCCTACGCTCCTATATAGCTCGTTTCAAACCAGGAGAAGGTCTCCCGAATGCAATGCCGATACAGCAGTCTCAGCCTTCAAGAAGGGTCTCCTTCCGGAAGGAGAACTCTACAAAGAACTAACGAAGTACAGATGCGGAGACATGGCGGATGTGCTATCCCGCGCCTGGCCCAAGTAAGGTGGGAAGAAGACGTCGTGAGCAGGGCCAAGGTCTCCTCCAAATACGATCAGAAGTCCTCCAGGCCTTCGAAGGACGAGCGTGAGGAAACCATCCGACCCCGACCTTCCCGAGAATCCACCAACCAGAGCAGGGCAGATACCAGCATCGCCCTCTACCTCGATCCAAAGGAATGATGGTTTCTACTTGGCCCAGCATCTCCCACCTCGCGATATCCAAACCAGAGCTCATCAGAGTCTTGAGACAGATGGGCCCACAGGTTAAGTGGCCACCTAAAATGAGGTCCCCTGATGAACCCCGGAACCCTAAAAGATGGTGTGGGTTCCACAGCGATCACGGTCACACCACTGAAGACTGTATAGCCTTGAGGCTGGAAGTGGCCGAGCTTCTTAAGAAAGGTTACTTAAGGGAGTTCCTCTCGGACAAAGCAAAGGATCTCCTCAACAGAGAGGGTCCCGCTCTCCCCAACGACGCTGTCCCTGCATTACCTCCGCCACAAGAACGAGTGATCCACGTCATCTCGGGAGGATCAGAAGTAAGCGGAATCAGCAGCGCCGCAGCCAAAAGGAGTACTCGTAATGCTAGGAATGGTCAAGAGACCGAGGTTCCCAAGCACCCACTCTTGGAGACGGATGAGATCAGTTTTACTGCGAGGAGCAGGAACGGGTCCTTGCTCCCCATCATGACGCCCTCGTCATTTCGCTAGTTATAGCCAATTGCTTGGTTAAGCGGATACTGGTGGACAACGGCAGCTCCAGCAACATCATCTTCCATTCGGCCTATATGGACTTAGGGCTAGACCCTAAGACACTAACCAGGAAAGCGACCCCGCTCGTGGGATTCAGCGGAGAGGTGAAGCAAACCGAAGGAGAAGTCCTTCTCCCAGTCTACACCGAGGGGATAAATCAGACCACCAAGTTCTGGTCGTCGACTGTCCGTCATCTTACAACGTGATACTAGGGAGACCCTGGATCCACGACATGGGAGCCGTGCCATCAACCCTTCACCAATTAGTGAAATTTCCTACTCCCTGGGGCGTGAAGGTCATCAGAGGGGATCAAGAGAATTCCAGATCCTGCTACCAAACTACCTTGTAGGGAAGACCCAAGCCTTATAGCAATTACAGAAGCGACCTCTAGTTCCTCACGCCGAAGAACCCGAGGTTGAAGACATGGATGAGATCCCCCTGGTAGAAGGAAACCCGGAACGGAACCTCAAGATAGGCTCCAAACTACCGAAAGATTTGAGGCGAAGATTGATCGACTTCCTGAGATCCAACTCCGATTGCTTTGCGTGGTCCCACGAAGACATGCCCGGAATCGACCCCGATGTCATCATGCACCAGCTCCAAGTGAATCCCGAGCATCCTCCGGTCAGACAAAAGAGAAGGAAGTTTGCTCCCGAAAGGGATGAAATCAATAACGAAGAGGTAAAGAACCTGCTCGACGCAGGATTCATAAGAGAGGTACAGTATCCCGACTGGCTCGCCAATGTGGTGGTTGTGAAAAAGAAAAACGGAAAATCGAGAGTCTGCATCGATTTCACGGACCTCAACAAGTCCTGCCCAAAGGATCCATTCCCCTTACCTCATATAGACAAGCTAGTCGATGCTACTGCTGGGCACCAACTAATGAGCTTCATGGACGCCTTCTCAGGATACAACCAAATCCTAATGCATCCCGACGATCAAGAGAAGACGTCCTTCATGACCTCCAGGGGCATCTACTGCTATAAATTCATGCCGTTTGGTTTGAAGAACGCTGGATCCACCTACCAGAGACTAGTCAACACGATGTTTGCCGATCAGATAGGCCAGACCATGGAAGTCTACATCGACGACATGCTGGTAAAATCCCTAGATTCGGAAGATCATATCTCACATCTTCAGCAAGCATTCGCCACCTTGAGGAAATACAATATGAAGCTCAACCCTTCTAAGTGCTCATTCGGAGTAAGCTCTGGAAAGTTTATGGATACATAGTCACCCACAGGGGCATAGAAGCAAATCCGGAGCAGATAAGGGCCATCCAGGCGATTCCTCCCCCACGGAACGTCAAGGAGGTTCAAAAGCTGACAGGGAGAATGGCAGCCCTCAGCAGGTTCATCTCTAGGCTTTCCGACAAATCCCACGCCTTCTTTGAAACATTAAAGAACCCCAAGGACTTTAAGTGGATAGAGAAGTGCGAAGCCGCGCTATCCGACCTCAAGACCTACCTCACTACTCCACCGCTCCTATCTAAGCCCTTGGAAGGAGAAACCTTGTTGCTTTACTTACCTAGCTGTGTCCGAGCACGCAGTTAGCGCGGTCCTCGTAAGAGAGGAAGAGAGGAGGCAGCACCCCCATATACTACGTTAGCAAATCCATGCTAGACGCAGAAACTCGCTACAGCCAACTGGAGAAATTAGCCCTCGCCCTGGTGGTCGCGGCCCGGAAGCTACGCCCCTACTTCCAGTCCCATCAAGTCGTGGTGGTCACTTCATTCCCCATCAAAGCGGTCCTTCATAAACCCGAGGTATCAGGACGGTTTGGCGAAATGGGCCGTAGAGTTGGGAGAGTATGATGTGATCTTTAGCCCAGCCGTCGCTATCAAATCTCAGGTCTTAGCCGATTTCGTGGCTGAATTCTCTCCCTCTATGCTTCCAGACCCGGATCTAGAAGCTACACTCCAGGGAAAAGAAGCAGAGAAAGGTCAATGGACCCCATACGTGGACAGTTCCAGCAACGTAAGAGGTGCAGGAGTAGGACTGGTTCTAACCTCCCCTACAGGAGATTCGGCTTCGAGGGCTGTACGTTGCAACTTCAAAGCAACAAACAATGGGCAGAATACGAGGCTTTGATAGCAGGTCAAGCGTTAGCTAGAGAAATGGGAGTAAAAGACATCCAGGTCTTCAGTGACTCGCAGCTCATCATCAGCCAAGTTCAAGGGGATTACCAAGCCAAGGACCCGAGTATGATCAGATACATGTCGGTGGCCAAGCGTCTCCTAGACCAATTCACAAGCTGCAAGCTTACTCAGATACCTAGAGAACAAAATTCCCAAGCCGACGCTCTAGCAAACCTAGGTTCCGCATTGGAAACTAAGGAACATATGAGTATTCCCTTGTTGGTCTTACAATGGCCAGCAACCCAGAAAGAGGCAGAACAGAAGAAGTGGCGGTAGTAGACGAAGGAGAAACCTGGATGACCCCTATCACCAACTATCTGAGAAACGATGTCCTACCTGAAAACCGAGAGGAGAGCCGGAAGATCAAGAGACAAGCAGCCAGGTACTGCATTTCGGAGGGAAAGCTATATAGAAGGTCCTTCTCAGGGCCCTATCTACGATGCCTATCTCCTACAGAAGCCGTACGAATATTGGAAGAACTCCACGATGGGGAGTGCGGTTCACATTCCAGCGGGCGAAGCCTGGTTCTCAGGGCAAGGAGGGCCGGTTACTATTGGCCTACTATGGCGAAGGATTCCCTTAAACAGGCTAAAACCTGCAACCAATGCCAGAAACACGCCCCAATCTCCAACTTACCACCAGAGAACCTGAAATCCCTAAGCTCCCCTTGGCCCTTTCGCAAGTGGGGCATGGACATCGTGGGGAAATTCCCAATGGCGCCGGGGCAAAAGGCCTTCCTCCTAGTAATGACCGACTACTTCACGAAGTGGGTAGAAGCCAAAGCCTTGGCGAAAATCACGGACCTCTAGATCAGCAGATTCATCTGGACGAACATAATAACCCGCTTCGGAGCACCTCAGGAGATTGTCACAGACAATGGACCCCAATTTACCAGCAAAGACTTCCAAGACTTCTGCAAAGATTGGGATATCAAACTCTCGTATTCAGCACCAAGACACCCCCAGTCGAACGGACAAGCAGAGTCAACCAACAAAACGGTGGTGAACATGCTCAAAAAGCGCTTGGAGAAGGCTCATGGGCGATAGGCAGAAGAGTTACATGGAGTCCTCTGGGCCTATCGGACAACTCCGAAGACAGCCACCCAAGAAACCCCTTTCTCACTCGTCAATGGCACCGAGTCAGCAATACCAACCGAGGTGCATGTTAAGACCACAATCTCCAACATCCTAACTCCCAAGGAGAACGATGAGATGATGTACCTAAGCCTAGACCTCCTAGACGAGAAAAGAGAAGCAGCTCGCCTGAGGAACACATCGTACCAAATGAAGGTAGCCAAGAGTTACAACAAGAAGGTGAGATCCAGAACCTTCCAAGAAGGAGACTGGGTCCTAAGGCGAGTCTGTAATCACACAAAAGACAAATCAGCCGGAAAACTCGCCCCCGGATGGGAGGGGCCCTACCAGGTAATAGGCGTGCAAGGGGCAGGAGCCTATAAGCTGCAAGACAGCATAGGCACGGTCCAACCCAACTGCTGGAACGCCTTGCACCTCAAACTATATCATTTCTAAAAGCAAGATCTTCGGATCAAGCTCTATATATAATATTATATATTTAAGTATTTTGGGTTTTCTACTCCTATGTATAACGAGAACGTCTTCGGACTAGGCTTATAAAATACATTTGGTTTCGACTAAAGGGAGTTAAGGGAACACCAATATACTTAAAGGGGCATATTAGCTGGATCGAGACCTTCGGGACCTCAGATCTTAGCTAGCCCCCTAACTGGTGAGGCTACTCACCATAGGTGGAGACAGATATGGAAGGGGTCTGATCAGCCCTGAGCCGATGTCTGCGCGATAGGGCCCCGCGTAAAGGCCTATAGCCAAGAGTTATGCGGGGACCACGTATTAGTGCCATTCAAACCCTCGTGAAAAACGCTATAAGCTAAACGCACGCTGGGGGCATGACGTACACAGCCAAGTACTGTAATCAGATTCTGGCGGCTTATATGCAGGGAGCAAAGTGCAAATAACTGGTTAAGCACAAACAATTTAATACCTATCAAGACGTGGAAGGTAGGGTGTCTGGGTTGACAGAACCTTGCGGGGAGACCCACCCCAGACCACAGTAAGTCTGAGAGTGACCTTTCTGCAGAGAGGTAGAGTGCACCATTGAGATTTTCGAGAATGGCCTATGCCCACGGGTAGCACAGTGCGACTTCTCAATTTAGATCGAGAGTGGCTCGCCTCCGAGCAGCAGAGAGCGATCAAAAAGACTCCCCAAAAGCATAGAAGTCCAGAGACCTTCGGGTCCAAAGACCCGCGTGTCCAAAGACCTTCGGGTCCAAAGACCTTCGGGTCCAAAGACCTTCGGGTCCAAAGACCTTCGGTCCAAAGACCTTCGGGTCTAAAGACATTTGGGTCCAAAGACCTTCGGGTCCAAAGACCCTCGTGTCCAAAGACCTTCGGGTCCAAAGACCTTCGGGTCCAAAGACCCTCGTGTCCAAAGACCTTCGGGTCCAAAGACCTTCGGGTCCAAAGACCCTCGTGTCCAAAGACCTTCGGGTCCAAAGACCCTCGTGTCCAAAGACCTTCGGGTCCAAAGACCTTCGGGTCCAAAGACCCTCGTGTCCAAAGACCTTCGGGTCCAAAGACCCTCGGGTCCAAAGACCCTCGGGTCCAAAGACCTTCGGGTCCAAAGACCTTCGGGTCCAAAGACCCTCGGGTCCAAATGATAGAACCAAAATAAGGATCACTCTTTCGGTATGGTTGATATGAACTCCGAAGAGAACTGATGGATCGAGGGGTGACACTAAGGGTTGCGGAATAGCCCAAAGATACTACCAGAGATTCGAAGGTTGCCGGATGTGACGCACCGGTCCAACACAACGAAGTGGCTCGCTTGGAGATAACCTCACCAAGTGAAATATGGATGTTCTAAACAAAGAACAATGAGATAAAACTCAAAAGGAGAAGTAAGAAAAATCGATGTGATTTTTATTCATGGGATCCTCACATATTTATAAGGTTTGTGAGTCAAAGATACATAAAGAAATATGTGGGGAAAGACAACATTGAAAATAGAAATGATGAAAACAAGACATAGGAAATATAAAATTGACCAAGACTAGTCAAAGTTCGGAAATTGAGGGAGACTTGGCGAGATTCATTGACTGTCCAGGTTCATGGAGTGTCCAGGTTGTTGCAGTGATGATCAGGTCGTGCACACCATGTTGGGAAGGATATGGACACACGCGGGACGATCCACACATGTCTGAATTCGCGAGAACTGAACATCACCTGATTTGTACATGGCATAACTCCCTCATCTGAACTTTGTTTGATCTGATTCTTCTTCGAGGAGTTCCATAATTGATTTGAGCACATTCTCCAAGTGGTTTTCACGCGAAGAAACATCATGGTTTAGAAGATATGATTCGAACAATGAACGTATGTCTGTGTTGCTTCTCGGGTGGTTTGATGGTCGAACCAGCTCGGAAGATCGAACCAACTTGCTCAGCTCGTCCGGGTGAGTATTAGTCCATCTCAGCTCGTCCATGATAGTGTCAGTCCAGCTCACTTGAGTATTCAGCTCATCCAAGATTGTATAGATGATAAGGGAATTGGCATAATCTGATGAGAAAACCTCGGCTAGGTCTAGCTGGTTGACAAGGTCGCCATCTTGGACCGTGTCCATGAACCAAGTAGGACGGTGCTTGTCATGTCCCTGATCCTGGATATGATCCTTAGGATCGACCATGGTGCAAGGAGACGCACCAGTCAGCTCATGTGACCTAAACACAAGGGTATCATGGCCTGGAAGTAAGGTTAAGGGCATCAGGAAGCTAAGATATAGCTAAACCAAGATGGAGACAAGTATAAAGGAGCTGTACAAAGTGTATGGCAGCTGGGCGATGCAGTGAGCAAGCTCGACCAGCTAGATGAAGTGTGGTGCAGCTTAGTGTAGCTCACTGAAGAGTGTGTCAGCTCCCTGAGCTGGATGAACTAGCTCACTCAGCTGGGTCAGCTGGGGATCAGCTCAACTCAGCTAGACTGAGTGTTCAAGTCTTGGGCAGTTGGGCCAGGTCCGGACAGTGGTCGGACCATGTGGACCACCCGGGTGTGCCGATGAGCCGGTGGGCACTTGTGGTTGAACCAGGAGCTTGGGCAACCAGCTAAGGCTTGTGTGTGACATGTCTAGGAGCAGTTAGGCATGTCAAGGACGTCTGGTAACTGCCATAGGCGAACAGGTGTGATCTGGACCATTGATTAAATCAATGGACAGAATTAATACCGAAAAGGTGCAACCTTTAGAAAGGTAACTGCCCATTCTTCTATATATATCAGGCAAGTCCGTGCCTTTGCAGGCACGCCAGGGCTTCATTCTTCTTCCTGAAACACAAAGAAAAACAGAGAAAAACAGAGAGATGGTCGGATTACACAATCCAAGACCAAGAGAGGCTTGAAGGCAGCAAAGAGGCAGTTTTGATGGCAATCAAGAGGGGAGTTGAGAACGACCCTCTGGTGTGTTTTGGTTGATGTTTGCCACGCCATGGGCTTCCTCTACATCCATACTACACATTCAAATAGCCAGGAGAGAAGATGGAGGGCCGGAATGCACTTCCAATGGTGGAGACAGCCTTGAAGGCAATGGTGTGTAGAAAGGTAGTTTCATGGGTACTGAAGTGGGAAGTGATGCACGACCCTTGGGTGGTGTTTGATCATGGATGAACACACCCTAGGCTTCCTCTGTGTCTTAGGGACACACGCAAATGGTCAGAAGAGAATGGAGAAGGCCGGACTCCACTCCCAAAGGCCAAGACAGCCTTGAAGGTGGATGAAGTGCAGAAACTGTTTTCATGGAAGTTCCATGAGATGGATGATGGGTGCGACCCATGATTGGTTCTTATCAATACTGGAGGTATATGATAAGACTTGATAGAGGTGTGCAATGGAGGAGCATGGCCAGACATAGGCCTGGGCATTTTACCCGGACCCGAAGACCCGACCCGAAACCGACCCGAAAAAACTCGGTCCGGGTAGGAACCGACCCGATCAAATTACCCTATCGGGTCTGTTGTAGAGGACCCGCGGGTCTTGGACCCGACCCGACCCGAACCCGAAACCCGGCGGGTACCCGAATTAATAATATAAAATTAAATAAAATGAATCAATGGGGAGTCGAAGACGGTTATTTGTCTACATAGCAAAGGAGTCAGCCACTAGGAGACAACCAACTATTGTTTTATCTCGCATAGTTTAGTATATATACACATTTTAATATAATAAAAACACAAATTTTAAATAAAATGTCAAATATTTTCGGATATATTAATATTTTCAAGATTTTTTTTGTATTTTTAGGTATTTTTTAGGTTGAACCCGAACCGAACCCGACCCGAACCCGACCCAGAACCGAACCGATAAATTCTAGTTACCCGAATGGGTCCAACTATATAAGACCCGACCCGACCCGGATCCGGTACGACCCGAACCGATCCGGAACCGAAAATTTGAAATTACTCTATCGGGTCCTAAACTCCTAGACCCGAAAGACCCGGACCCGAAAGAACCCGGCCCGAACCCGACCCGACGACCGAATGCCCAGGCCTAGCCAGACAGGATACATGAAGCACAAGATCTAGTAAGATCAAGTATAAGGTAACATGTACATATGATTACTTTGTGGTTTATGTTGGTGTCTCTTGAGGTGCATATGAGGCCAAGTATGGAACGCCCTTGGAGACCATATATTGTGATGTATTGTAGGGATACAGGACCCTGGAGAAAGGGGCGGATCATAGTTGAACTAATTCATCCATATGGGATGGTAATTAGATGCTATACAGCAACTAGTGATTCATGGTGGTTCATGAGTGAACCTGATCCATGGTTTTGCATTACCAATGGCTTCAGGCCGTGGCAATGAGGTAATGGAATCATATGGTATGATAGGTATCAACCTTGGGTTGGTACAGGATTGGCTGAGAGCCATGAAGAAGAGCAAGACTGACCAGGTTCATTGGGACATGGTTCCATGGCCGGTTAGGTATGTGTGAAGACTCATCAGTTCTGATTCATGTGGGGTGGTTGGTTGATTGACTCAGGAACTGGTGGGCATTATTAATCCTATTCTATGTTGATCAGACGTGGAGGTACTGAACCATGGAGTGGCCGGTTCAGAGAAATCTCTCCATGGCCTTGGTTGGGCAGGTAAGTGGAGATCTGATAGTTCCTGAGGGAATTGTTAGGATCCGACTTCAAATATCTCTTAATGGGTATTTATCTCATTGATTTAGAGGTGGTCAGTTATGGCCATATGGGCTGTTCATGGGCGAGATCAGTATGATCGAGGCCAGTTCTGAGAAATCTGACTTGACCATTCTCTTAGTTATGAATTATCATGATTTATCATGAATTTTAATTAGTTTTTGGAGCATGTTTGCTTGAGGTTGATTTTGCAGCTGAAGACTTCCCAAAGGTACTTGGTTTGTGGGGATGGTTGGTTGAATGACTAAGTACCTAAGGGGAGAGTTTATACAGGTATAATGAGGAGTTGGACGAGTGGATGGGGAGCTAGGCAAAGCTACCTCGCAGCTCGATCAGCTGGAATAGAGTTGGGAACCTCAAGTGAAGTGGTTCAGTTCAGCTAGCTGAATGAGCTAGCTAGACAGCTAAGGCAGCTGAGACAAAGAGCTATCAAGCTCCGTGGATGTGGCAAAGGTATGATCTAGCAATATTGCATAGATCTAGATAGAATGGTTAGGGGAATGGAACCTCAGTGATTGTATGACTTGGATTAGGTTCAGGATCAACCTTGGAGCTGGTAGTAGTTGTGTCTACTGATCATGGCTGAGGTGATTCGACCTGACAAGTATTAGATTGGTTTTAGACCAATGGTTGATAGATAATATTCCGCTGTGCATAAGTTGAAAGGATCAAAGCTAGGGAATGACTAAGGTAGTCTGGAGCTAAGGTCTATGATAGACTTCGCCCTTAGGCGAAAATATATAATAAAGATTGAAAAAATTGAGTGGTTCGGTCAGGGTATGGACTGAGCGACGTGAGGCATCGACCGCGGCCTAGCCGGCCGGGTTTGGGTCTTACAAGTTGGTATCAGAGCCAGGTTGATTCTAGGATCGTTGGGTTGTGGTTGTTCACCCATGCATCCGGACAAGTAGATGCTGATGTGATTAGTCCACCAGTTTTATTGTTGACTCAGCTGGAGGAAGTTAACAATGAAGCTGGATTGACTGTATGTCAGCTCAACCCTACTGAGGTTCTAGTGGGGGAGAGCTGAGCTGCAGCTGGAAGGGGAAGTTGAATCCTCTTGTGATGTGAACCGGGCTGATCCAAACAATTGTTACAAACAATGAGAGGACTAACCGGTTGATTGGGCAGCTGTTTTGGCAGCTAATGATCAAGCTGGGCCAGTAGCTGAGGTGGTCTAGATTGATCCACCAGCTAGGGCAGCTTGGTTAGTGGACTACCTGAGGGTGCTGGAGCATATAGCTCAGATGAGAACTAAGTATTTCTCAGGTAGTATGGATCCTTTTGAGGCAGATGAGTGGAGGTTCTGATTGGGTTGTAACTTCAGCTCAACTCACTGCTCCAAGGTAGTATGTTCCAAACCAAAATTATTTCTTGAAACTGAGACGACCATGGAACCTTACTAGGTGAGCCAAGAGGGAGCTGAGGCAAGAGAGGGTATCATGCTTGTGAACGGGAAAGTTCCAAGGTGAACCGGCCTGGCCAAGATGCATTCTCCAAGGGCAAGATCCTGAAACAGAAGGTTGGTTGATCTAGTTATCTGGAAATAATAGACGGATTGGACGGATCGATGCAATGCAAGATCTTTTATGGATGACCTGGACCAGGGAAGTAACATGAACCTGAGAGTGGCTTAGGTTGAAAGAAACGTGCAGCACTCTTTGGGGGTAAGTGTTATCCTTGGTGGCCGTTCAAAACAAGTGAGCATTTGCGAGGTTCAAGTTGGTTTAAGGGAGCTGCTACATGGCTAGTATACGAGTGGCTTGGGATCAGATGGATCAGCTGGGACTCAGTATAGGCCAAGGTAGGATTCCTTAGATCAATTTGAATGGATTGGGTATATGATCTTAAGTGGCTTAGTATGATGGGGATTGAGGTATATTATAAACACTCTTGTGAATGGTATGGGACATTCACAGAAGTGTGACACTTTGGAGAATGGTATGGGACATTTTCCAAATGTGTGATCAAACCGATGTCTTACTCATCTAGGTACTTAATGATCAGTGGTGTGGAGACACATGTACTTTCTGATACTGGAGCTACACATAGGTTTGTGAGTCCAGGATTGATCGGAAAGGGTTTGTTCCAGATGGGAACATGGGATTGTCTGGTTAGAGACATCCTGGTATTGATCACAGACAGGGTAATGCCTGCGGATCTGATTGTTGATCACAGACAGGGTAATGCCTGCGGATCTGATTGTAGTCCCCCTTAAGAATCACGAGGTGATCATAGGCATGGACTGGCTTGGCAAGAATCGGGCCACCTTGGACTGTCATCATGAGAGGATGCAGTTTGAGAGTGGGTGTGGACCCCCGATCAAGTACCAAGGTATTAATCCGGCCTCTGGATGCTTAGTGTTATCAGCAGTCCGTGCAGAAAGGATGCTTGAGCGGGGTTGTTGAGCCTAGTTGGCCACAACCAGCACTAAGGAGGTCGTAGGGGTTGGTGGCCCGGACGGGATACCGCTGGTCAGTGAGTTCGAGGATGTGTTTCGGGCGCTACAGGGCATTCCCCCTGATAGGGCTGACCCGTTCATAGTAGAATGGAACCAGGGACGGCCCCAATGTCAAAGAACCCATACTGCATGGCTCCTGCCGAGATGGCCGAGCTGAAGTCGACTAAGTCCAGTAAAGGACGAGGGTCGCAGCACAACCAAGTCGGAGATTGACCTAGGGTTGGAATGAAGTCGACCAAGTCCAGTGAGGGACGAGAGTCGCAGGACAACCAAGTCGGAGATTGACCTATGGTTGGAATGAAACGGTGGAGTCCCGGAGTGGACAGGACCGGAATGTGATCGAGTTCTTTAAAGACTTGACTGATACATCGAGTGTCTTGGAGATTGGGTAAATCTACTAAGACTCGAGTATGCAGTAAGTTCTTAAGGACTAAAAAATGATCTAGTCAGGGACTAGGCTCAGAGAATAATTGACTTGGTGTATACTAGACTGCAACTTGGAAAGTTGAGTTCAGTGACACAAGTCTGTTATGGTGTGATATGTAAAAGGCGAAGACCACTTGGTTTGGAATCAAGTGAGTTCCGTCCAAGTTGGGGAGACTTGTTCATACATTGATCAAAAAGGTGATCAGTGAAAAGGAACAAGGATGATGATGCAAAAGAGTTCGGTGGAACCTTTGGCATCAAGCAAGATGACAGCACCACTGGATTCGAGGACGAATCCATTCTAAGTGGGGGAGACTTGTCATGTCCCTGATCCTGGATATGATCCTTAGGATCGACCATGGTGCAAGGAGACGCACCAGTCAGCTCATGTGACCTAAACACAAGGGTATCATGGCCTGGAAGTAAGGTTAAGGGCATCAGGAAGCTAAGATATAGCTAAACCAAGATGGAGACAAGTATAAAGGAGCTGTACAAAGTGTATGGCAGCTGGGCGATGCAGTGAGCAAGCTCGACCAGCTAGATGAAGTGTGGTGCAGCTCAGTGTAGCTCACTGAAGAGTGTGTCAGCTCCCTGAGCTGGATGAACTAGCTCACTCAGCTGGGTCAGCTGGGATCAGCTCAACTCAGCTAGACTGAGTGTTCAAGTCTTGGGCAGTTGGGCCAGGTCCGGACAGTGGTCGGACCATGTGGACCACCCGGGTGTGCGATGAGCCGGTGGGCACTTGTGGTTGAACCAGGAGCTTGGGCAACCAGCTAAGGCTTGTGTGTGACATGTCTAGGAGCAGTTAGGCATGTCAAGGACGTCTGGTAACTGCCATAGGCGAACAGGTGTGATCTGGACCATTGATTAAATCAATGGACAGAATTATTACCGAAAAGGTGCAACCTTTAGAAAGGTAACTGCCCATTCTTCTATATATATCAGGCAAGTCCGTGCCTTTGCAGGCACGCCAGGGCTTCATTCTTCTTCCTGAAACACAAAGAAAAACAGAGAAAAACAGAGAGATGGTCGGATTACACAATCCAAGACCAAGAGAGGCTTGAAGGCAGCAAAGAGGCAGTTTTGATGGCAATCAAGAGGGGAGTTGAGAACGACCCTCTGGTGTGTTTTGATTATGGTTTGCCACGCCATAGGCTTCCTCTACATCCTTACTACACATCCAAATAGCCAGGGAAGAAGGGAGATGACCGGATTCACTCTCAAAGTCCAAGAGCAGCCTTAAGGGCAGTGGTGTGTAGAAAGCCAGTTTCATGGCCACTGAAGTGAGAAGTGAGGGACGACCCTTGGGTGGTGTTTGATCATGGATGAACACACCCTAGGCTTCCTCTGTGTCTTAGGGACACACGCAAATGGTCAGAAGAGAATGGAGAAGGCCGGACTCCACTCCAAAGGCCAAGACAGCCTTGAAGGTGGATGAAGTGCAGAAACTGTTTTCATGGAAGTTCCATGAGATGGATGATGGGTGCGACCCATGATTGGTTCTTATCAATACTGGAGGTATATGATAAGACTTGATAGAGGTGTGCAATGGAGGAGCATGGCCAGACAGGATACAGGAAGCACAAGATCTAGTAAGATCAAGTATAAGGTAACATGTACATATGATTACTTTGTGGTTTATGTTGGTGTCTCTTGAGGTGCATATGAGGCCAAGTATGGAACGCCCTTGGAGACCATATATTGTGATGTATTGTAGGGATACAGGACCCTGGAGAAAGGGGCGGATCATAGTTGAACTAATTCATCCATATGGGATGGTAATTAGATGCTATACAGCAACTAGTGATTCATGGTGGTTCATGAGTGAACCTGATCCATGGTTTTGCATTACCAATGGCTTCAGGCCGTGGCAATGAGGTAATGGAATCATATGGTATGATAGGTATCAACCTTGGGTTGGTACAAGATTGGCTGAGAGCCATGAAGAAGAGCAAGACTGACCAGGTTCATTGGGACATGGTTCCATGGCCGGTTAGGTATGTGTGAAGACTCATCAGTTCTGATTCATGTGGGGTGGTTGGTTGATTGACTCAGGAACTGGTGGGCATTATTAATCCTATTCTATGTTGATCAGACGTGGAGGTACTGAACCATGGAGTGGCCGGTTCAGAGAAATCTCTCCATGGCCTTGGTTGGGCAGGTAAGTGGAGATCTGATAGTTCCTGAGGGAATTGTTAGGATCCGACTTCAAATATCTCTTAATGGGTATTTATCATGAATTATCATGGTGAGAGATTAGTTTTATCTCATTGATTTAGAGGTGGTCAGTTATGGCCATATGGGCTGTTCATGGGCGAGATCAGTATGATCGAGGCCAGTTCTGAGAAATCTGACTTGACCATTCTCTTAGTTATGAATTATCATGATTTATCATGAATTTTAATTAGTTTTTGGAGCATGTTTGCTTGAGGTTGATTTTGCAGCTGAAGACTTCCCAAAGGTACTTGGTTTGTGGGATGGTTGGTTGAATGACTAAGTACCTAAGGGGAGAGTTTATACAGGTATAATGAGGAGTTGGACGAGTGGATGGGGAGCTAGGCAAAGCTACCTCGCAGCTCGATCAGCTGGAATAGAGTTGGGAACCTCAAGTGAAGTGGTTCAGTTCAGCTAGCTGAATGAGCTAGCTAGACAGCTAAGGCAGCTGAGACAAAGAGCTATCAAGCTCCGTGGATGTGGCAAAGGTATGATCTAGCAATATTGCATAGATCTAGATAGAATGGTTAGGGGAATGGAACCTCAGTGATTGTATGACTTGGATTAGGTTCATGATCAACCTTGGAGCTGGTAGTAGTTGTGTCTACTGATCATGGCTGAGGTGATTCGACCTGACAAGTATTAGATTGGTTTTTAGACCAATGGTTGATAGATAATATTCCGCTGTGCATAAGTTGAAAGGATCAAAGCTAGGGAATGACTAAGGTAGTCTGGAGCTAAGGTCTATGATAGACTTCGCCCTTAGGCGAAAATATAGATAAAGATTGAAAAAATTGAGTGGTTCGGTCAGGGTATGGACTGAGCGACGTGAGGCATCGACCGCGGCCTAGCCGGCCGGGTTTGGGTCTTACAGTGCTCGATCTTGGTTCTATCACCAAAGACCCTCGTGTCCAAAGACCCTCGTGTCCAAAGACCTTCGGGTCCAAAGACCTTCGGGTCCAAAGACCTTCGGGTCCAAAGACCTTCGGGTCCAAAGACCTTCGGGTCCAAAGACCTTCGGGTCCAAAGACCTTCGGGTCCAAAGACCTTCGGGTCCAAAGACCCTCGTGTCCAAAGACCTTCGGGTCCAAAGACCTTCGGGTCCAAAGACCCTCGTGTCCAAAGACCTTCGGGTCCAAAGACCCTCGTGTCCAAAGACCTTCGGGTCCAACGACCTAAGGGTCCAAAGAACCTCAAGGTTCCCAAGACCTAAGGGTCCAAAGAACCTCAAGGTTCCCAAGACCTAAGGGTCCAAAGAACCTCAAGGTTCCTAAGACCTAAGGGTCCAAAGAACCTCAAGGTTCGCAAGACCTCAAGGTTCCCAAGACCTAAGGGTCCAAAGAACCTCAAGGTTCCTAAGACCTAAGGGTCCAAAGAACCCCAAGGTTCCTAAGACCTAAGGGTCTAAAGAACCCCAAGGTTCCTAAGACCTAAGGGTCCAAAGAACCTCGAGGTTCCTAAGATCTAAGGGCCCAAAGAACCTCAAGGTTCCTAAGACTTAAGGGTTCAAAGTAAGGCCACAGGGCCCAGGTAAGGAACCTAAAAGGTCTAAACCCTAAGAGCTTCTAAGTTCGAGGGGCCAAGAACCTAAGGGCTCAAATCAGACCGGAACTCATTAGTTCCCGACGACGATCTTACATCTCTAAAACTAAAGTTTATGTTTTACAAACAGGATTACAAGGTCTAATGATTTGATATTTTCGAATCCTCGATCCAGTCATTAGACATCACTCCGATCCTGGACGACGATTCTCCACAAGGACTGGTCTACCCTAGAAATCATCTAATCAAAGCTCAAAAACCGTAAACACCTCTACCAAGAAGAAGTGCAAGGTTCGAAGAAACAAAAGACGGAATAAAAGCAAAACCCAATAGATATTATTAAGAGTTTTTATTCGAAGGGAAGAAAGCTACTAAAAGATCCAAAGAAAAAGACAACAACATAAGTATTGAAGAAACAATCAAAGATTCGGCTCCCGGCGAAAAGAAGGGAAAACACCAAGTCCACCATCACCACTCCCCGAATTCCGGATCGGACCTCCAACAGGTCCCCATCGGCCGGGTCATCCAAACAGCCCTCGTTGGCCAATACTCCTTGTCGACCACTCTCTCATGAGATTCTGACAAACCTGTTCCCGAGCCCTCTGCACGATAAGAGCCTGGTTAGAGATCACTTCCCGAAGAAAGAGAATCTCTTCATGCGGAGGAAAACGCCGACCTAAGCTAGGGAACCGATACCTGCTAGCGTCCCTCGGAACCAAAGAAAGAGACAAGTTGCGAGGTCTCCTCCTTTGAGGCCTGGCCCTGCAATACTCTTCGTATACTGACAATATCGAAGCCATAGGGATCCCACCTGGAAAACCAAGACCCCATCAAGCTACGGCTAGGAAAGAAAGAAAAAGTAAGAGAAATTCCATTACCCCAAATACGGTTATGACGCAGCGATATCGGATGCATCAAAAATAGAATCCAGCGAAAGCGCCTAGGAATACCTCGCGCCAATTTCGCCAAAGTCTCACCAGCTTGGACAACCGGTCGGGCCACCTCTGCAAAAAAAAAGGGGGGGGGGAACCCAAAGTAATTCAGCAATCGCAATACTCATGCCTGGGAAAATAGAAGCAACTTACCCACTGAACGCCAGAAGCAAGGATAGCTGGGAACACCTTCAACCTTCATAAACACATATCTCCTATCCCAGGAATCGTTCGAAGGGAAGCTACCACGAATGCCCCGAGGGGGTTCGTCCACTAAAGGTTCACCATCCCGGGACTATATTTGGTAGAAGCCTTTCTTACTCGACAAGGGAACAAAGGAGTAAGAATATAGGACTTCGGACAATCCAAAAAGAATACTATGGAGTTCTCCTAACACTTGGATAGCCATCAAAGTACGCCATGTAGCAGGCGTAAATTGCGAAGGGGAACATCCAAAGTATGACGCCACTTCCGCAATCAAAGAATGGATCCCTCCTCTAAAGCCGGCCTCCAAATAAGCCTCAAAGATTGCTATCTCGCCCCTTCCTCCATCAGGAGCTCGTTCGAACTCTCCCGCGCACCTGATCCCCATCGTACCGGGCAAGGAATATCTACGGCGGATCTCCATCAAATCACCTTCCTTAATGTCGGACCTTGGGCCATCTTCGTCTTCATTCGAAGCATCGAAGGAGCAAAAGCGACAAGGGCAAGCAGGAGCCATGGGAACCCCTTCATCATCTGTTCCCGAAACCACGCTGGGCGTTAGGACTTGGGAATCGAAGGGATCACCAAACAAGCGACGGGGCCTGACACGTCCCCCAACACCGGGGACAGGGAACGATTTCGTGAAAGTAGGAGCGCTCGACATCTGGTTCCAATAAGGAGGATAGGGGAAAACCTAAATTCGTGTCGTCTAAAGGCATCGGAGCATCCAAATATATACCCGGAACAACTTTCCATTTTTGTCGCATGAAGGGAAAGAAGAAAAGGGAAAAGGCAAAAGAATTTGGAAGATAATCATAAGTCTCGGCAAAATTCCAAAATTGTCTCCGAAATATTCCGCCGACCTAGTAACATCGTGATCGGGCCGCGATCCCTATTTTCTTTGAGGCCCATTCCACCCAAGCGATCGTATCCCGAGATAATTCCACGTCTCGTCTAGACTCCAAACCCTTCTCCTGCCCGAAGAAATGGTACCAAGATCCATGACTACATATTATCCCTTGATTCCTACGAAGCAAACAAGGAATAAGAGGCAAACTGTTGGGGAAAAATATCCAGGGCTAGAGATTTCTCCAGCCTTCGAAGGGGCCCTGACTTCCGGGCCCTCGTTTGGAAGGGATCCCGGGTCCTTCCTCTACTCAAGGGACCAATCTCCACCAGAAGGCACCAGGACCCGAACTCCACTTAACAACATCCAGGATCCAGTCTCCGTAACGAGGAACCAAGGCCTAGCCCCAGCCGACAGGACCAAGGATCCGATCCTCCGCATTAATATAGAAGTTTCCGAAAACGAAGGGAAAGTAATATATTCATGAATATTACGAAGGCCGCCCAAGATTGACTGACTTACATCAACTATAAAAGGGGTCAAACCCTAGAACAAGGGATCGACACTTTGAGGCTTAGAGACGAGAGAGTTAGGCGATAGATCTAGGGTTTATACATACCTAACGTTGTAATCCCGAAATCACTCAATAATAACAGTCTCTTTGCCTCGATTTCTCTTTTCACTACATACAAACACTCAAAATCTATTAGTCTTCCAGTGTTCCGTAGTACTAAAACGACCCTACACAAAAATATCATAACACCAAGTAATGGGAACCTGCATGAAAACAGCTTAGCAAACAATTGATTATAACCCACTGTTTTTGGTTGACCGTGGCCTTGACCCCGAATCCGTCTTCTGCATTCTGAACCCTTTCTTGACCTTCACAAGTAGACTCACTTCTGAACTGATCTTGAGTCGAGCAGAACCTCTCTTAGATGTAGACTCGAATCGAGCAGAAAAACTGTTCTCGAAAACTGCCGAAAAAGCTCGAAAACGATTGAAACTCTAACTTTCTCTTTCTGGCTTTCTCTCTCACGTTTTTCTCTGAGTTTCAGGTGTTCTGGATGGTTTGAAATGATTTGGGGTCGTGGGCTTTATATAGGATGCAGCAACCAATCAGAAACAAGCCGTATGGCACCCGTGTGTCGCTTCACATGGCTCCAGAAGCATGTGTCGCGGCACCTCGTGCTCCACATGTCTGAAGGCATGACCAAGATGTCATGCAAGGTGACATCACGCCCTCATCCACGTCCTGAGCTCATCCAGATTGACACTCAGCGCACACATGTCGCTCAGCATGCTCCGTTCGCAGGTTACGCGACACCTCGTGCTTCTGGGTGTCACTCAGCATGCTGTGCTCTCCTGGGCTTCAACACCTCCTGCTTCCCTTGACACATACCATGCCATGCAGGTTACATCACGTCCTTATCTCACAGATAAGGCCACCTCGAGCTTCTCGGTCCATTCGACTGATTTCGACCCTTCCGGTGAATTTTCGTCCCGCGATCAATCCCGGATATTTTTCTACGCCCGTTCTGATGAGATGAATATTTTTAATAAACTCCAAGTGAATCCTGACCTTGATGGAAAATATTTCCCGAGCCTCCGGCTTCCTCGAAAAATCGATAATATCGAAATTAGGGTTTTCGCCCAACTTCGGGTTTTCCCGTCATGCTTCGATTCCGTCGTGCTTACTTCCCGTCCTGCTTCCAACTTATAATATCTCCCAAATGATATTCTGGTGATAGCCATAAAGTTTTGCGGAAAACTTAGTGGCTAAGAAATGACGGGTTTCTGAAACGTCGAGCTTCTAAACCGTCGTGCTTTCAAAAATGTTACGCTTCCAAAACATCCTTCTGATCAATCTAACATTTTCTAACCATGGTCCATCAGCTTATGGTTCACCCATGATCAATTCTTCGACCATCCATCGCCCGCGGCACGACCACTAAATAATAATACTTTTTTTTAACGGGTTTCTACAACGCCTCTCCGCGAACCAGTTCATAAGTTTTGATTGGATATACTCAACCAATGCAACGATGGGAAACTCGCGTGCTTCCCGGAGAACAGAGTTCCATGTCTCCGCAACGTTGCTTGACATGATGTTGTAATGATCCCCAGTGAAATGTGCACGGGCCCAGTGTTCGAACCCTATATCAATTAGGTATTCAGCACATGATGCGTTGATGTTTTTGATTTTGTTGAAGGTAGTGTAAAATTCACTTAGTTGAAATGCTCGAGCTGCCTTCCCAACCAAGTAACCTCAGTTCTTGTTTTAGAAATACGTCCTGACGTTGCGTTTCAGGTGGAGAACACATGCACAATATCTTGCTGCTGGAAACACATGCGCTTGAGTGGAAAAGCCACTTGTTATAGACTCCTCATATATACGATCTTCCATAAATACACAAAAACTAGGGTTTTGGTAAAACTCTACCTTTGAAATCCCATTGTAAATTGAAGAGTGTCTATCTGAAACAAAAACAATATCATTGTTGTTTGGGATGAACTTCAACAACATTTTAAAAAACCACTCTCAAGCTTTATCATTTTCACCATCGACTATTCCCACCGCACAAGCTACAACGTTCATCACAGCCTATTCCTCCAGACCTTAAATTTTTTGCAACTGGAAGAATTCCTTTAATGGCTTGCCAAATAAAATGTCGCAGTTTGGGCGAACACTGCAATTTCCAAGTCTGACTTAATAATAACTTGGTATCCGGTCCAAAGAACAATAGTGGGGAGCCTTTGTCTGGGTATTTTGATTCTACTTGATAACCTGATTTAACCGTGTACCTGCCCGAATCCGTAAATGCCCAACCATTGGAATCATGCCTTGATGTCCGGCTAATTGCTAAACCTCTGATAATAGGTACATTGTCAGGATGGAAGTGTGTATTAAGAAAATCCACCTTCCACGAGAAAGATACTGGATCAATGAAATAATCCACCGTAATATCCTGAAGAACCTGTGACTGAGTTTTTGGTAATGCTGATCTCGGGCGAGGAGCAGGGATCCACAGATCATTCCATACCGAAATGGATTGTCCGTTTCCTACTCTTTTGATTAGCCCTTTTTGAACAAGAGATCTAGCTGAGCAGATACTTCTCCAACCATAAGATGGGGAGTAAGATTTGTGTGTATCTAAAGGATCACTTTTCCGAAAATATCGGCCTTTGAATACTTCTGAAAAAAGACAATGTGGTCTATCTATTAACCTCCATAATTGTTTTGCCAATAACGAAGTGTTGTGGTCCTGCAAATCCCGGAAACTCAGACCACCCTCGTCCTTATGTTTACAAACTTTGTCCCAAGATAACCAGTGCATTCCTCTCTAGTTATTGTTTCCTCCCCACCAGAAATGTGAAATTACCCCTGTAATTTTCTTTATAACCGTCTTAGGTAACCGATAACAAGACATCACATGATTAGGCATTGCATCAGCTGTGGTATTCAACAGAACCTCTTTCCCCCCTTTTGTAAGGAACCTTACCGTCCAACTATTTATCTTTTGATTAATCCTCTCATTCACAAAACCAAAGACCTGAACCTTTGATCCCCCAAGGCTCTCCGGAGTGCCCAAATAGCTACCCATCCCTCCCATCTTAGAAATCCCTAAGTGAACCTTAATTTCTTCCCGAATAAGTTCTGTCACCTTATGCCCAAACTGAAGGGATGGCTTATCAAAATTGATCAATTGTCCAGAAGCGGCCTCGTAATCCTTAAGCAACTGGAGAATAACCCCGCATTCCACCGAATTTGCTTTGCAGAAGAATAAACTATCATCCGCAAAAAGAAGATGAGAAATCGCAGGGCTTCCGCGAGATACTTTGAGTCCCGTCAGTCGTTTTCGGGTTTCTTCTTTTTTAATATTTGCAATCAGAGATTCCGTACATAATATAAATAAATAAGGAGATTAGGGATCTCCTTGCCGTAATCCCCGTTCATGAACAATATTCCTTTTAGGTTGGCCATTAATCAGCACCTGATATTGTACCGATGAGATACAAGTCATAACTCTAGAAACCCATATTGGGCAAAAACCTATTTTTAAAAGCAGTCGTTCCATGAATGACCATTCAACTCTGTCATAGGTCTTACTCATATCCGTTATAATAGCCATAAACTTTTCTTTGCACGCATTATTCGTACGAAGTCCATGAAACATCTCATGTGCAATGAGAATATTATCCGATATCAATCTCCCAGAAACAAACGCAGATTGGGTTTCCGAAATAAGATTCGGTAATAGACCTTTTAACCGCTGACATAAAACCTTTGAAATGATTTTATAAGCAACATTACATAAACTAATAGGTCGTAACTCCGTCGTTCGACTCGGGCGCACCGTCTTAGGAATTAAACAAATATTTGTCTGATTAATTCTGTCATCAAAGACTCCAGAACCCAGAAACTCATTAACCATATGAACCACATCATGTTTAATCACAGACCAGGATTGCTGGTAAAAAAGAACAGTCATCCCATCCGGACCTGACGCCTTTTCCGGCTGCATCATAAAGACAGCATCTCTCACCTCCTGTTCTGTAGCTATAGCCATTAGCCGTCTATTCTGATCCATAGTTATTGACGTCGGAACTTCCCCCAAAAAATCTTCAAAATTCGAAGGCGAAGTTGAGTGAAACAAATCCACAAAATAATTTACCGCCACTTGTTCAATTTCATTTTCTGAATTTGTCCAAACTCCTGCCTCATTGTACAAACCACTTATCCTATTTTGGATCCTTCGTTGTTTGGTTAATGCATGATAAAATGGTAGCCTCGATTTCTCTTTTCACTACATACAAACACTCAAAATCTATTAGTCTTCCAGTGTTCCGTAGTACTAAAACGACCCTACACAAAAATATCATAACAGTTTGGCGCTAGAAGGAGGAGAGTAACTCAACTACGTGACGACGGCACCGGAAGACGATTCCAACCAAGCTGATCTGACCCCGAAGGAGAAGGAGCTTCTAAGCCGATTCGAAACCCTTCAGAGTCAAATCACCGACCTTCATAAGGCTCAGGAAACCGCACCTGCAAGTCTGGAACTCGTCTAGGAAGTTCCGTACCTAAAAGATCAACTTGGAGAACACTCCAAGCAGCTTCAGCAAAGCGTCGAGAAGCTAGACGCTATGGAAGCCCAGAACCTCGCCCTCCGACGAGAAAACCAATCCCTTGGGGCAACTGGGAACAAACGAAAACGGTTCAGAACCAGAGTCCAACCTATGGCTTCGCTCAACACTCCGCACGACGACGAGGAGACGCCTCAACAGCCTGACGACGGACCCGGCGGTCAAGAAACCACTCGAGACGCAACCCGGGAAGAAGAAGAGGACGATTCCGATACAGAGGACGAAGAATATTCACCTGACCACCCCGAGATCTCAGATCCAGCTCTAGCCGCCTACCTAGAGAAGGTGGTATCCGAAAGATTCGGCACCATCCAATCCATGGTGGAAAGGCTCCCCGGAATAGCTCCTCCTATCCGTAGAAGTGATCCCAGGTCATACTCCGACACACCCTTCGTGAAGGAGATTGCTTCAGTCGAGATGCCTCGCAAATTCTCTTTCCCGAGCATTAAGATGTATGAAGTGTGAGAGACAAGGTTTCACTTCTTAGATTTAGGTTAGGTCAAGAGAGACGAATGAGAATCGTGGGCTGAATCCCGTAAATGAACTTGAAGAATGAATATGATTTTATTGATGAGTTGAAGGATGATGAATACAAGGAAATGTATCTTGAGATGACTACAAATGAATATGTAATGTTTTTAATCTAGTACAAAAGTTGGTATATGAAAAAGAGATATCTTGTCTTTGATCTTCTCCGTCTTTATATAGTCTAAGTCTAAGTCTAAGTCTCGTCGGTAGTTCCTCTTGACCGAGTCTCTCGAAATGTTAGCTCTCTTTTCGTCGTGACCTCTTTCATGATGATTCCCAGGTTCAGTCGTCGGCTCAGCTTTTAGCTCCTTTTGTTATTATGGGCTCACCGCGGCCCATGTACTAGTTCACGCTTATCGGTACCTCACCTGAGGGTCATATTCGGGTCCAACAGTTGCCCCCAGCTTCCGAATAAAATCTTTTGTCTCGGAAGCTAGAATCCAGCTACCGACCTTATCTTTTTGTTAAGGTAATGATTAGTCCTTATCCTGTTTAGATACGGTTTACTCGATCTAACGGTTCTCATTACGTTAAACAAAATCTACGGCTCAGATAGAGGAGATTTGAAATGACGTTTCCGAATCTCGAGAGATGATGGGATATAAAGCTGTGAGCATTAACTGCTACGCCTCCCACTTTCTCCACGCCTCCATTCGGTTTTCCCAAGGTAACTTCTCTCCTCTCTTATTTTTACTGCGATTTCTTCTTTTTTTTTTATCTTCTTCGTTACTTTTCCTGCGAATTCTCTCCCAAACCTCGCAATCGACTTTCTCTTTAACCTTCCCGTACTATGGATCATCCGAAAGAAGGTTCCGGTGAATCTGGAATGCCTCCCTCTGCCTCTGGAGCTAAACTATTGAAAGTCAAGCAAGAAGTCGGAGCCAAGATGAAGAAGGGGAAGAAGACAGCTAGGGAGACGATCGCAACTAGAGTCTCTAAACGGAAGAAGAAGGATGATTCGAGCGGGAGCAGTCCACACTCGCCGTCGTTGCTGAAAAGCCAAGACGTGGTCAACCTCATGGTTCAAGCTCTCGGCCCGAAGGAGCTTGGCCGTGCATGTAATCCCGACGAGACCCCCGAGACCGCTCCGGAGGGTTGGTTTTGTTGCCACGACAACTACATCTCCAAGTCTCACTTGAGATTTCCTCTCCCGACCTTGTTGCTTGATCTGTTGGATCATTATCAATTAGCCCTTTCCCAACTTTGTCCCTCGGTTATCCGGGTGATTAACGGCTTTATCACTAGGTCCAAGGAGGAGGGGGTTAGCGTCGGTCTCACCGAGCTTATGAGCCTCTTTTCCTTAAAGGAAAAGTGATTCTAAAGAGGGTGGTACCGGGACCTACTATCTCCCTAGTCGTCCCAATCATGTTATATTCAGATTCTCTAGTAGTGATGACGACTGGAGAAAGAAATACTTTTTTGTTAAAGTTGATCCTTCGACAGTTCCTGCGGGTCGGAACCTCAGGGTTACTTGGACTAACCCATCTGGTTAGGAATTCTAGGGATATGCTTTTCCCGTTCTATTCATTTATGGTTGGTTAACCTTTTTGCTTTGATTTATTTGCAGAAATCGAAGATCCTCCAAAGCTCTCTACCAAGCTTACCAGAGCTTTGTATCGCAAGTTGCAGCAGAGTCCCTGTACCTGGGTAGCTTACACCACTTCTCGAATAGGTGCAGCCAGATTCCCAGATACCTACAACGCCTCTTTTCAAGATCCCATTCCCGTCGGAGATCTCGAAAGTAAGCTCAAGTTTGAACCTTTTTAAACGATTTTGCTATTTTGAAGTTTTCAATTCTCTTAAGAACTTCCGTTGTTCTAGTTTCGGCAGGTGACTCAGTTGTATCGATTTCAACCGGTGCTAGCGCTTCAGGAACCGAAAAGACTAAGTCAGGCGACATGACTCTGAGGCCATCATTCCGTTCTAGGGGTAACCCCTCGAAGGCTGCCAGTACCTACCGTGGGGGAGACAAGAGCCAGGGGGATCTTTCCTTGATTCAGTGAAGGATGTCTTGGACGATGGGGGGTCCAGACCTGTCGTCGAGTCTGCTCCTGCTGAGGTCGCAGCTCAGGGTGCCACTCTTCTTCCTGAGGTCCCTATGCCGGAGGCTGATTACCAGGCTCCGAAAGGTATCTCCGAAGTCGAGCCGTCGAGACACAAGAGGCCTAGGACCGACCAAGGCGGAGCTCCCACTCGATCCTCTTCCTCGTCTTCTAGAGGAGGAACTGTTGGGTGGAGCTTCACTCATTCAAAGCCTGGGTCGATCCTGGATGATTCCTGGGGCTTAGCCGCGATACTGAGGCACCTGAAGAGGGTAGGATGTCCCCTTCCAGCGCTCAAGGACTTGACTAACCGGGATGAGTATCTCGACATTGCCCACTGTATGGGTCAGGTACGTGATCTCTATCTGTTCTTTGTTTACACCTTTTTGGAGATAATAATATTCATACATTTTTTGGTGTTGTTGTAGTTGGCTGGGGCTGTTAACAGAGCCCAGCTCAAGTTCGAGAATGCTTTGCACGATGCTCCCAATGCTGGTGAGCTTGCTGAGGTCACTGAGATGGTTCAGGCAGCCAAGGCCGATCTCGATCAGGCCCGGGTTCGAATTTCTGAACTCGAAGCCGAAGTGACGAGGCTAGGCTTGAAGGCCGACGCTCAGCAAGGAAAGATCGAAAGTCAAGAGCTTGATATCCAGGTGAAGAGTAGGAGGATCAATGACTTGGATTCTGCACGAAGGATAGCTGAGCACCAAGTTCGTGAGCTCATTGCCTCATCCCAGGACAGCCAGAAGAACAAGGAAGCTGAAGTCAAGCTGGCAGTCAGGGAAGGGAAGAAAGAGGTTGCCGAAGCTTATGGCAAGATCTTAGCCTGTGTTCAAGAGAAGTTCGCTAAGAAGAAGGAAGAGGTCAGTGCTTTGGTTTACGCTCAGGAGCTCCAAGCTAACTGTTGTGATATTTTTGTGTAAGGTCGTTTTAGTACTACGGAACACTGGAAGACTAATGAATGGATACGAGTTTGTATGTGTTTTAAGAACAGAAATTGAGGCAAAGAGATGTATTATTGAGTCTGTTTGGCGTTACAACGTATTGGGTGTATAAACCCTAGTTTTCTAGCCTAACTCTATAATCTCTAAGCCCCAAAGTGTCGATCCCTTGTTCTAGGGTTTGGGTTCCCCTTTTATAGTTGATGTAAGTCGGTCAATCTTGGGCGGCTTCTGTAATATTCGGGAATATATTAGTTTCCCCTTGATTTTGGGAAACTTCCATATTCATGCGGAGGATTGGTTCCTTGGTCCTTACGGCAAGGACTGGGCCTTGGTTCCTCGATACAGGGACTGGACCCTGGGTACTTGTCAGATGGAGGTCGGGCCCTGGTGCCACCTGGTGGAGATGGGTTCTTTAAGTTGAGGAGGGACCCTGGGTCCTTTCCAAAAACGAGGGCCTGGAGGTCGAGGCCCCTTCGGAGGCTGGAGAAAACTCTAGCCTTGGATATTTTTCCCCAACACTAACGTTGATCTCTTGAAGGACATGTTGAACAACAAGATCCAGAGTGTTGAAGAGGAGTACACCCAGTTGGTGGCTTTGTTGCCAGGGGCGACGACTGCGTATGAGAAGGCTCAAGTGTCTGACTTTTCAGTCAGCAAGCTTCCTCTTCCCCAGATCTCGGACAGCTCAGGTACTTTCGAGATTAACCTGTTTAATCCGTCCTTTCCTGGGGAGTATGGTTCTAACTTGGGTTTGATGGCTCCTTACGTAGCTCCGGTCGAAGCAGTTCAAGGAGGCAATGATAACGTGGCTGAAGGAGAGGTTCCCGCTGGCGATGGTGAACCGATCCAAGAGGAGCAAGAAGATTGAGAGCTACAGCTCTTTTAAATTTGTGTTTTGTGTTTTTAAAGACTTTGGCCTAAAGGCTTCGTTTCGTTACGCTTTATGACTTAATGCCTGTGGAGGCTTTTAAACCTTAATACTTGCTGGATTACAATAGCCTGGGGAGGCTTTTAAACCCTTTCTTATGTTTAAATCTTGGCCACTATTTCTGTTTTAAGCTTTTGAACTTAGCTTTGTTTTATTTAGACATAGTGATTGTGAATCTCGGATGAGTCGTATACTATGATCATTGAGTCGAATTAGGACCTTTAGTCTTAAGTTACGATGAGTATTTAGCTTACCACGTATTCGGTCATGAGGACCTTAAAGAGAAGTCTTTGACATTAGCTCGGAGAATCTGGGGACCTGAGTCCGTTTTGAAAAGTTCGGGGACCTGGCATCCAGGTCTGTAGGGACCTGAGTTTAGACTCGTATGGACCTGAGTTAGTTCGAAGGGCTTCGAGACCTTTGGAATTTAGTGGATGAAATTGAGGAATTTTGAGATTTTGTCGACTCTTTAGGATTTTAAGACCTTTCGATTTTGATAACGAAAGCCGGGTCAATCCGAGAAGTTCAATACCCTGACTGGTTAGCTAACCCAGTGGTAGTAAAAAAGAAGAATGGAAAATGGAGAATATGTGTAGACTTCACCGATTTAAACAAGGCCTGTCCTAAGGACAGCTTCCCATTACCTCACATCAATCGTTTGGTCGAAGCAACGGCTGGACACCAGCTCCTGTCCTTTATGGATGCCTTCTCTGGATATAACCAGATCATGATGGACCCTGAGGATCAGGAGAAAACCGCGTTCATAACCGAACGAGGGACCTATTGTTACAAGGTCATGCCATTCGGTTTGAAAAACGCGGGAGCTACCTATCAAAGGTTAGTAAACAAAATGTTCGCTGGACAACTCGGAAAAACTATGGAAGTCTACATCGACGACATGTTGGTCAAATCCTCAATGGGAGAGGACCACATCTCCCACCTAAGGGAATGTTTCGAAATCCTCAACAAATACGACATGAAGCTAAACCCGGCTAAATGTACCTTCGGAGTACCCTCCGGCGAATTCCTAGGGTACCTCGTAACCGAAAGAGGCATCGAAGCCAACCCAAAACAAATAGCGACATTCCTAGAAATGCCGTCACCTAAAACGACCAGAGAGGTACAAAGATTGACCGGACGGATCGCAGCACTAAATAGATTCATCTCCAGGTCCACTGATAAGTGCCTTCCATTCTACAAACTCCTGAAAAATAATAAGAAGTTCCTATGGGACGAAAAATGCGAAGAAGCCTTCAAACAGCTGAAAGCTTACCTCTCGGAACCTCCGATACTGTCCAAACCTGTAGTTGGAGAACCACTGTACCTGTACCTTGCCGTGTCGGCAGCTGCAGTCAGTGGAGTGCTAGTGCGAGAAGAACAAAACGAACAAAGACCTGTCTATTATACTAGCAAAAGCTTAATAGACGCCGAGATGAGATATCCAACCATGGAAAAACTAGCCCTAGCAGTCGTCACAGCTGCCAGGAAGCTGCGACCTTATTTCCAATCACACTCAATCATCGTAATGACCTCACAGCCATTGCGAAAGATTTTGCATAGCCCTAGCCAATCCGGACGATTAGCCAAATGGGCTATAGAGCTCAGCGAATACGACATCGAATAGAGACCCCGAGCAGCAGCAAAAGCGCAGGTCCTCGCCGATTTCGTTATTGAGCTAGCATCCGAACACCTAGACCTAGAAATAGAGGTCCCGAAATGGAGCCTATTTGTAGACGGAGCCTCTTCAAAGCAAGGCTCCGGCGTCGGTCTAAGACTAACCTCCTCAGCCGGGGAAGCCATCGAACAATCCTATAGACTTGGATTTAACGCTTCCAACAACGAGGCCGAGTATGAAGCACTAATCGCTGGCTTAAAATTAGACCTGAGCCTCGGAATCCGGGAGCTGAATGCTTATTGTGATTCGCAGCTAGTAGCTAGCCAGTTTCATGGAGAATACGAAACGAGGGACGAAAGAATGGGGGCATACCTCGAAGTAGTCCTAAGCCTGACGAAGCAGTTCGATAAGTTTGAGCTAACGAGAATCCCACGGGGAGAAAACTCATCAGCAGATGCGCTCGCCGCACTAGCCTCCACATCCGACCCTCTCGTAAAACGAATTATACCCGTGGAAGGAATCGAGAAGCCAAGTATCGACATAGCTACCAAAGCTGAGTTAGATAGCAAACCAAAAGTGAAAATAGAGGATAACAGCCTCCCGACGGTAGCTACCCAAGTTTCCACGACATTCTGGTTCCCTAGAACTAAAATACGCAGCTTTAAAAAATACACCTTGGGAATGCAACCCAGAACTCAGAAAACAACGACCAAAGTGAAGGTATTAGCCAAAGTTCAGACTCCCCGGAGCCTAACTTAACGAATACCTCCGGGGCACCATGCAAACCTCGGAATCACTTGTCCTTAAAGTACAAACAAGAAGCCGCGCAGCTCGTAAAAGCGCATCTAGGAACACTACACAAACCACCGGGGACAACGAGGAAATTGGAGATATTCTTCAGAACCCAGGCCCCTTGGGGCCTATTCCAACGAATATCCCCGGGGGCACCACGACACCAGGTCCCGAACAGGAACCTCCCTCCTCACTTCACAACAAAGTTGTAGGGAGAGAAGACTGGAGAATACCGATCATGGATTACATCCTAGAAGGAAAAATTCCACCCAATAAGTGGGAGGCTCGAAAACTCAAAGCTCTAGCAGCGAGATACTGTATAATCGAGTCAGCCCTCCACAAACGAAGTGTCTCCGGACCTTACCTAAAGTGCGTTCACGGCATAGTAGCTATGAAACTCATGAAGGAAATGCATGACGGTTCCTGTGGAAACCATTCCGGAGGCAGAGCCCTAGCCATCCGAATTAAAAGACAAGGCTACTTCTGGCCTACCATTATCGCAGATTGTGAGGCCTACTCCTCATCGTGCGACAAATGCCAAAGGCATGCACCAATCATACATCAACCAGCGGAAAAGCTGTCTAACATATCAGCTCCCTATCCATTCATGAGGTGGTCCATGGATATTGTAGGTCCACTAGTACCATCAGGCAAAGGAAAGAAATTACTAAACCTCCTGGTCCTAACCGATTACTTCACAAAATGGATCGAAGCCGAAGCTTTTCAACAAATTAACAGATTTAACGTCGAAGGATTTGTATGGAAAAATATCGTATGCAGACATGGCGTCCCATACGAAATAGTAACCGACAATGGAGGACAGCTCATATCCCACGACTTCAAAAGTTTCTGTGATAAATGGAACATCCGCCTCACCTTTTCATCACCCCGACGACCTCAAGGTAACGGCCAGGCGGAGGCTGCTAATAAGTCGATTTTAGCAAACCTCAAGAAGCGCCTAGGAGCCCAGAAGGAGCTCTGGTCAGAAAAATTACCCGAAGTACTATGGGCCTGCCGAACTACCCCACGCAAAGCTACAGATGAAACTCCCTTCTCTTTAGCTTACGGGATGGAAGCAGTCGTTCCAGCAGAAACTACCGCAGGTAGCCTCCGCCGGGAGCTCTGCACCTCGAATCCCGCAGCTAATAACCAGCTCCTAATGGATAGCCTCGACTTGATCGAGGAAAGACGAGACCAAGCTTTGCTTCGCATTCAGAATTATCAGCAAGCAATGGCGCGGCACTATAATTCCAAAGTAAGGCCCCGACAATTCGCTGTAGGGGACCTAGTGCTTAGGAAAGTGTTCGAAGGAACAAAGGAACCAGGAGCTGGAAAGCTAGGAACCAACTGGGAAGGACCCTATCGAATTATCCACATAGTACGACCCGGAGTCTACAAACTCCAGAAGGTACGAACCGGGGTACCTGGAATCCGATCGTGGAACGCCACGAATCTCAAAAGATATTACCATTAGGTACCCAAATCCCCTGAACTACGTTTGGCTTGATCCCTTGACTGGGTACGTAGGCAGCTCCGTCATGAGTGCAGCCCCAACCTCTTTCCGTCAATCTCCTCACCTAAGCAAGGGGGGCATGTGTCACCAAGAACACATAGCCTGAAAGCAGTTACTGCGTCAATAATTTGAATCATGTATTCTCCAATATCTGATATTAGTAAAACGATTAATTCAGTTTCATAAACATCAAAGGTCTTAAAACCCTCCAGTAAAATTCAGGTTCCCCTAGACCGGGACCTAAGCTCAAACAATCTCGAATACATTCAGGTCCCTGAAAGACTGAACCTAAGGTCTTAAAATCCTTAACAAATCAATAAGGTCTTAAAACCCTTAACAAATCAGTAAGGTCTTAAAAGCCCTTAACAAGTCAGTAAGGTCTTAAAATCCTTAACAAATCATTAAGGTCTTAAAATCCTCAACAAATCGATAAGGTCCTAAAACCCTTAACAACAACCAAGGTCTTAAAATCCTTGACAAATCAATAAGGTCCTAAAAACCCTTAACAACAACCAAGGTCTTAAAATCCTTGGCAAATCAACAAGGTCTTAAAATCCTTATCAAAATCGAAAGGTCTTAAAATCCTAAAGAGTCGACAAAATCTCAAAATTCCTCAATTTCATCCACTAAATTCCAAAGGTCTCGAAGCCCTTCGAACTAACTCAGGTCCCTACGAGTCTAAACTCAGGTCCCTACAGACCTGGATGCCAGGTCCCCGAACTTTTCAAAACGGACTCAGGTCCCCAGATTCTCCGAGCTAATGTCAAAGACTTCTCTTTAAGGTCCTCATGACCGAATACGTGGTAAGCTAAATACTCATCGTAACTTAAGACTAAAGGTCCTAATTCGACTCAATGATCATAGTATACGACTCATCCGAGATTCACAATCACTATGTCTAAATAAAACAAAGCTAAGTTCAAAAGCTTAAAACAGAAATAGTGGCCAAGATTTAAACATAAGAAAGGGTTTAAAAGCCTCCCCAGGCTATTGTAATCCAGCAAGTATTAAGGTTTAAAAGCCTCCACAGGCATTAAGTCATAAAGCGTAACGAAACGAAGCCTTTAGGCCAAAGTCTTTAAAAACACAAAACACAAATTTAAAAGAGCTGTAGCTCTCAATCTTCTTGCTCCTCTTGGATTGGTTCACCATCGCCAGCGGGAACCTCTCCTTCAGCCACGTTATCATTGCCTCCTTGAACTGCTTCGACCGGAGCTACGTAAGGAGCCATCAAACCCAAGTTAGAACCATACTCCCCAGGAAAGGACGGATTAAACAGGTTAATCTCGAAAGTACCTGAGCTGTCCGAGATCTGGGGAAGAGAAAGCTTGCTGACTGAAAAGTCAGACACTTGAGCCTTCTCATACGCAGTCGTCGCCCCTGGCAACAAAGCCACCAACTGGGTGTACTCTGATATTTTGCATAATTACATGTTTTTAGCCTTCATATCTTGTGCATTTTGATCATATAGCTTAGATCTTAGTGTCTTTAGGATCCATATTGCATTCATATGTCCCTATCAGGTGTTGGAGCATACTATGAGATGATGTGAAGTGTTTAAGAGTTCAAAGATCCAAAGGAGGTGAAGAATGAAGCTCAGCCAAGCAAGTACTCTCTTAGACTCGACTAGACCGGAATGTGAAGACTGGAATCACCATCCCGGGCGTGAAGAGGCAGGACCGGACTGTGAGGACCGGGAAGCACACCCCGGGCGTAAAGCCATGGAACATAATGGTCAGACCGTGGAGAGCATGCCAGGCGTGGAGGCTGAGACCGGAGTGGTCAGACCGTGGTGAGCATGCCGGGCGTGCAGGCTCAGACCGGAGTGCAGGACCGAAATGCGCAACACAGGCGTGAGGCAGTTTGGGTGAGAGAGTGGTTGAGGCTGGTTTTCTCAAACCGGTTCGGTTCGACCCAATTCGACCTTGGGTCATTTTAAACACTATTTTGAGGTTCTAATTAGCCTTATCCAAGGGGCACTCTAGTCTTTTATCCTATGTATCTTTCTTTACCCTAAACCTAAGTATAAATACTTTGTAATCTCCATTTTGGAGAGATTATCTTATTTTCTCTTAAGAATCACAAAACCTCTTTTGGGTGGAAGTTCTTCCCTTTTGTTCTTGTGTTCTTGAGTGTTTATAATTTCATATCTTGCTTTCTTAAACATGATTAAGCTTGGAAACCTCATGGGTTCAAGAGTAATCATGGTGATTAGTGAGTAGATCCACTTTTGGATTCATGGGTTAGGGAGATTAAGGGTGATTAGGCTTGATCTAAGGTGTTTAGGTGTAGATTCTTCTTAATCCTTGCTAGTAGAGTGTTTTTAATGCTTCTTTAGAGCTGGCCTCTCTAAAGTTGAGTTCTAGACATTTCCCACCCACAAGGTGTTCGATGAAATGTCTGAACCAACTCTCCTAAGCTTTTAACATACTCTACCAAAGAGATTTGTTGTTAAAGGTGTTAAGATGGCTATTAGACTTATCATTAATGATTGCTTCCTAAACATTCAACCAAAGAGATTTGATGCTTGAGTTTTGGAAGCAAATGAGCATTCATCTAGAGATAGAGTTTGTTTAGTCTTGTGTCTAGGTCTAAGGTAGATAGATTGGTTGAAAGCTGGCACCTTAGTTTGAGTTTGATCACCCAAGGTCTAAGTCCCTTATCCCACGAGTCCTCTCATCTCATATTCTTAAGAAAGTTTCTATCTTTATTGCTTTTAGTATTGTTCTTAGCATAAAAACCATTCACTCAATCATTAGACTTAGATTAAGTATAGACTTGTATTCTCCTTGCTTTAAAATGAACTAGGAATGGATTGACATCTGAAGTACTACTTTGATTTGCATAATTGGACCTTTGAAAAGTCCTCTTATCAAACTGGCGCCGTTGCCAATCCTAGTTTGATTTTGACATTGAGATTTGGTCACTTGCTTGAGACTAAGTCATTTTTATTATTGCTGTTTGTGATATTGCTTCTTGCCTTCTTTCTTTCTTTGACTTTTCAGGTGTATGAACTTGAGGAGCAGAGGTTCATCAAGCCTTGTTTCCATTGTTGAAGACATTTCTGCACTTGAGAGGGATATTGTGAGAAGGAGAAGGGAAGAAGAGCAACAGGCTCACATTCAGAGGTTGGGTTTTGATATGGAGAACCTGCCTCAAGATAGAGCTGCTGAAGATGGTCAAGGAGCTGCCAACCTTGGACCAAGACATCCACAGCGCCAAGCTAGAGCAATTGGTGCCCATGATCAGCCTAACATCCATGGAAATAGGGCTGGCATTAGAGCACCAGCTGTGGAGAACAACAACTTTGAGATCAAGTCAAGCTTGATCAACATGATCCAAAGCAACAAGTACCATGGGCTTGCTTTGGAAGATCCTCTAGATCACTTGGACAACTTTGATCGGCTGTGTGGCACCATCAAGATCAATGGTGTTTCTGAAGATGCATTGAAGCTTAGGCTGTTTCCATTCTCTTTGGGAGATAAAGCTCACACATGGGAGAAGGGTCTCTCAAGAGATAGCATCCGGACATGGGATGAGTGCAAAGAAGCCTTCCTCACCAAGTTCTTCTCTAACTCAAGAACTGCAAAGCTTAGGAATGAGATTTCAGGATTTCAACAAAGGAATCTTGAAGGTTTTGGTGAAGCATGGGAACGATTCAACAGCTACATTGCTCAGTGTCCTCATCATGGTTTCACCAAGGAAAGCTTGCTTAGTACCTTCTACAGGGGAGTTCTCCCATCTTGCAGAAACAGGCTTGACACAGCTAGCAATGGTTTCTTCCTTGGCAGAACTGAGCAGGATGCAGAGGAGCTGGTGGAGAACATGGCAAAGAGTGACTCAGTTTACAATGAGGAATATGATAGAGCCAGCAGAGGTGAGGATCAGCAGACAAAGAAGGATATCAAATCCTTGCAAGACAAGTTGGATTTGGTTCTTTCAAACCAATCCAAGAAGGAGCAGGTTAGCTTTGTTGGTGATCCTAGTCAAGAGGTTCCTCCTAAGGTGAATGAGGTTGATGGTTTGGAAGGGCAAGAAGAGCTTTGCTTCATCAACAACAATGGTACATGGTACAAAAAGGAACCTAACTTTCAGTACAACAAATACCAGCCTAGGCAAAACACACCTCCTAGTTTTGGGAACAACAACAATCAGTCCAATCAAGCTCAAGGAAACTCTTCTCAAGCTACAGCTCCTGATTCAAGTATGGAGTCAATGTTCAAGCAGATAATGGATGCTCAGTCTAGATTAGCAAAGGACATTGGTCATGAGTTCCAAACCGTGCACTCCAAGATTGATACTAGCTATACCGAGCTGAACAACAAGTTCCTATTACTTGCCTCTCGCTTTAATGCTTTGGAGAGTCAGGTCGCCTCTATGCCATCATCTTCCAAGAGCCAATTGGGATCACTAATAGGGAAACCAGATAAGAATCCCAAGGAGTCTTGCAATATTGTCATCTCTACTACTTCTTCAAAGATTGAGCTGAGTGATCATGAGAAAGAGGTGGATGAGATTGAAAGACTTTTGCATGGAACAGAGATCGTAGCAACAGCTGAAGCACATATGGTGGATAAGGTTATGGAAAGGGTTCAGGTGCAAGTTGAAAGGAAAGTTGAAGCAACAAATCTGCAGAGAGCTGAGCCTAGGGCTGAGAAACAAGTTGAGAGGAGAGCTGACAACAAGCTGAAAGAGGTTAAGCTAGAAGAAGCCACTGAGGTTGAGCTGTCACCATATGAGGTCCCACTCCCATTTCCACAAAGGGTCCTCACCAAAGCTCAGAAGAAGGTTATCTCTAAGTTCAGGAAGGACCTAAGTGATGTTGGCGTCAAGCTTCCAGAGATCTCGGGTATGCGTGAGGCTCATGTCCAAATGCTGCTCATCCAGGACATTCTCACTCACAAAGAAGAAGTAGCAGAGCTCCTGAACATCTCAACACTGCAGCTTGACCCACCAGTCCCTCCAAAGTCTCTTCCTAAGCTTGGACACCAAGGGATGTTCACTTTACCTTGCTCCCTTGGTCAGCTCACTCTTAAAGATGCTCTTGTTGATTCTGGTGCTAGTGTGAATGTAATCTCAATGGAGATGGTGAAGAGTATAGGGATTGAAAGTATGGAACCAGACAAGTCTTCACTACAGTTTGGGGATTCCTCTTCTACAACCCCACTTGGTATCATTAAAGACTTCCCTTTGAAGATTGGAGCATGCACCATTCCCATTGACCTCACTGTCCTTAACATGGCGACTGGGAAGAGAGTTCTTTTGGTCTTGGGCACACCTTTCCTCACAACAGTTGGAGCTTGCATTGACTTTCCCAACAAGAAGGTCACTCTTATGAATGTGAACAAAACTGTCTCCTACCCATTACAACCTCCATTGGATGCTGGCTATTGTGGGACAATCACTTTTGGCCAAGAAGCTGATAAGAAGCCCCAAGATGAAGTTGTTGTTTGTGAGACAAAAGGTCTCAATGGAGAGACTTCTCAAGAGTTGTGTGTTGAGCACTTGGAAAGTGCTAAAAAGGAGGGGATAAGTGGAACCTCAAAGGCCACTCATGGCAAGAAGAAGTTGCTGCAAGAAACTCATCCCCCATCTCTTGATATGATCTCACACACTCTCACTCTCCATCCAATGAAGCTCAAGGATGGTGTCATTGAGTACAAGCTCAGGTGTAAGGGCAAGTCAAGGCCATTCTCAAGTGCAAGAGCCATCATCAACCCTCAGGTCCAAGATGATCCACTCAAGCTTCAAGAACTCCTCTCTCAGGTCCTCACCATCACTCTTGAAGGTGGGAAGGACCCTCCTTCTCACTAACCAAAAGATGGAAAGTCAAGCTAGAGACTTAAAACAAGCTCACTTGGGAGGAAGTCCCATGACTATCCCTGTACATATGTCTTTTGGATTTTCATTTAAAGACCCATGGAAGAAGGAAGGCGACCAGACTCTACTCCTTAGACACCAATACCTCTTCTCACGCTCCATAGAGGTACTCCTTCACCTTTTCTTGTATATACCATTTTCATTTGCATGTAGACTTTGTTTTGGTCATCTCTCTCCACTTTTCACACAAGAGACTGTGTGAATTAAGTGTGGGGGAGGTGCAAGTTGCTGATGATCTTGTGTTTCTTGTCATTAGCATGCATTGTAGATAGTTATTTGCATATAAAATAAAAATTTGAAAAAAAAATTGAAAAGCACAAAAAGAAGCATCTAGTTGCATCATTCACATTTTAGGATTGAGTCTAGACGCATTCATATAGGTTGCATTCATGCATAAGGGGATGATTTTACCTTGTAAAGATGCTCATGCTAAGTTCTCATTTTGGCAACCTTTGTAATCATGGCAGCTAGATTGAGCATTCTCTTGATAGCTTGTAGACTTTGTGCCTTGAATTCTCTTCTCAAAACTCATTGGATTGTTTTAAACTCTCTCTTTGAAGATGCTCCTGTCTTATTTAAACTTAATGTCTCTTGCTTATGGTCCTTTGTGTGCTGAGTCATGGCTTATACACACTTGAATTGTCTCATCCTTTTTGACCGATCTTTTTGACAATTCCAAGTGGTACTCCATACCTTGAACCCAAGCTTTCTTTCAAGCCATCATTGATTGTTGAGTGAGGCCTTTTTAGAAAGCTTTGCATGTGCATAATGTTGAGAGTATAGGGATCGACAATGCTTAGTCTCCATTCTAGCTAGATTAGACACATCTTTGTCTAGCACTTAGGATTGGGTGGTGAGTGTTGTTGATTTTATCTTTGGGAGTATGGTTTGGTTAAGAAAGAGAAGATTAGACTTTTAGAACTCTAGAGTGATTATCTTGTCTCAAGGATAGTAATTTGTGATCCTTAGCTCAAATCATTAATGTCTTGGCCCCCCCAAAAAAAAAAAGAAATCAAATAAAAAAAATGAAAAATGGAAAAAAAAGGGGGCTAGCAAAGTTTAGAAAGAGCTAAGTTGAATCTAAAAAAAGAGAAAATCCCTTGATTTGACTCCATAAAAGAAAAGAGTTCTATTTAAAAAAGTGTTTTGAGTTCTTTGGGATATCTTGGTGAGTGATGAGAGTTGGGTTTTGGCATTTGAATTTGAAGTTTGAACTTGTATATGTATGGGGAAGGGTAGAACAATGGAGATTGAGCATTGTATGCATGAGTTGATCTCTTTCTTAGATATATTATGTGCATTACCAAAGCTACTTTGTTTTGAGAGTAAACCACCTTTAAAGAGTGTTTTGAACTTCTTATTTCATCATTGAACAAAAATATTTCCTTTCCAAACCAAATGACTTGGACCTTTTGACCATATGCAAGATTTTCTATTGAGTTTGCTTAAAGATTGTTAGAGAGTTGTTGGATTTGTGGTTTGTGGAATCATGATGATGAGTGTAGAGATCAAAAGAGTTGAATAGGCCTAGAAATGTTAGAGAAGAATGGAAGTTTTGCTCTAGCTAGTTGGTATGACTATGCAAGGTTGTTAGGATGAGAGCTAAGAAAAGCATTTTTTTTTGTTATGAAATCCCTCTTTTCAAACCTCTCCTCCTTAGTTCTTGAAAGTTTACTTGAGGACAAGTAAAGAACTAGTGTGGGGGAGTTGATATCTTGCATAATTACATGTTTTTAGCCTTCATATCTTGTGCATTTTGATCATATAGCTTAGATCTTAGTGTCTTTAGGATCCATATTGCATTCATATGTCCCTATCAGGTGTTGGAGCATACTATGAGATGATGTGAAGTGTTTAAGAGTTCAAAGATCCAAAGGAGGTGAAGAATGAAGCTCAGCCAAGCAAGTACTCTCTTAGACTCGACTAGACCGGAATGTCAAGACCGGAATCACCATCCCGGGCGTGAAGAGGCAGGACCGGACTGTGAGGACCGGGAAGCACACCCCGGGCGTAAAGCCATGGACCGGAATGGTCAGACCGTGGAGAGCATGCCGGGCGTGGAGGCTGAGACCGGAGTGGTCAGACCGTGGTGAGCTTGCCGGGCGTGCAGGCTCAGACCGGAGTGCAGGACCGGAATGCGCAACCCGGGCGTGAGGCAGTTTGGGTGAGAGAGTGGTTGAGGCTGGTTTTCTCAAACCGGTTCGGTTCGACCCAATTCGACCTTGGGTCATTTTAAACACTATTTTGAGGTTCTAATTAGCCTTATCCAAGGGGCACTCTAGTCTTTTATCCTATGTATCTTTCTTTACCCTAAACCTAAGTATAAATACTTTGTAATCTCCATTTTGGAGAGATTATCTTATTTTCTCTTAAGAATCACAAAACCTCTTTTGGGTGGAAGTTCTTCCCTTTTGTTCTTGTGTTCTTGAGTGTTTATAATTTCATATCTTGCTTTCTTAAACATGATTAAGCTTGGAAACCTCATGGGTTCAAGAGTAATCATGGTGATTAGTGAGTAGATCCACTTTTGGATTCATGGGTTAGGGAGATTAAGGGTGATTAGGCTTGATCTAAGGTGTTTAGGTGTAGATCCTTCTTAATCCTTGCTAGTAGAGTGTTTTTAATGCTTCTTTAGAGCTGGCCTCTCTAAAGTTGAGTTCTAGACATTTCCCACCCACAAGGTGTTCGATGAAATGTCTGAACCAACTCTCCTAAGCTTTTAACATACTCTACCAAAGAGATTTGTTGTTAAAGGTGTTAAGATGGCTATTAGACTTGTCATTAATGATTGCTTCCTAAACATTCAACCAAAGAGATTTGATGCTTGAGTTTTGGAAGCAAATGAGCATTCATCTAGAGATAGAGTTTGTTTAGTCTTGTGTCTAGGTCTAAGGTAGATAGATTGGTTGAAAGCTGGCACCTTAGTTTGAGTTTGATCACCCAAGGTCTAAGTCCCTTATCCCACGAGTCCTCTCATCTCATATTCTTAAGAAAGTTTCTATCTTTATTGCTTTTTAGTATTGTTCTTAGCATAAAAACCATTCACTCAATCATTAGACTTAGATTAAGTATAGACTTGTATTCTCCTTGCTTTAAAATGAACTAGGAATGGATTGACATCTGAAGTACTACTTTGATTTGCATAATTGGACCTTTGAAAAGTCCTCTTATCATACTCCTCTTCAACACTCTGGATCTTGTTGTTCAACATGTCCTTCAAGAGATCAACGTTAGTGTTGGGGAAAAATATCCAAGGCTAGAGTTTTCTCCAGCCTCCGAAGGGGCCTCGACCTCCAGGCCCTCGTTTTTGGAAAGGACCCAGGGTCCCTCCTCAACTTAAAGAACCCATCTCCACCAGGTGGCACCAGGGCCCGACCTCCATCTGACAAGTACCCAGGGTCCAGTCCCTGTATCGAGGAACCAAGGCCCAGCCCTTGACGTAAGGACCAAGGAACCAATCCTCCGCATGAATATGGAAGTTTCCCAAAATCAAGGGGAAACTAATATATTCCCGAATATTACAGAAGCCGCCCAAGATTGACCGACTTACATCAACTATAAAAGGGGAACCCAAACCCTAGAACAAGGGATCGACACTTTGGGGCTTAGAGATTATAGAGTTAGGCTAGAAAACTAGGGTTTATACACCCAATACGTTGTAACGCCAAACAGACTCAATAATACATCTCTTTGCCTCAATTTCTGTTCTTAAAACACATACAAACTCGTATCCATTCATTAGTCTTCCAGTGTTCCGTAGTACTAAAACGACCCTCCACAAAAATATCACAACAGTTTGGCGCTAGAAGGAGGGGAGTAACTCAACTACGTGACGATGGCATCGGAAGACGAGTCCAATCAAGCCAATCTGACCCCGAAGGAGAAGGAGCTTCTGAGCCGATTCGAAACCCTTCAGAGTCAAATTACCGACCTTCACAAGGCTCAGGAAACCGCACCTGAAGGTCTGGAACTCGTCCAGGAAGTTCAATACCTAAAAGATCAACTTGGAGAACACTCCGAGCAACTCCAGCAAAGCGCCGAGAAGCTAGACGCCATGGAAGCCGACAACATCGCTCTCAGACGAGAAAATCAATCCCTCGGGGCAGTAGGAAACAAACGAAAACGGTTCAGAACCAAAGTTCGACCTATGGCTTCGCTCAACACCCCGCACGACGACGAGGAAACGCCTCAGCAGCCCGGAGACGAACCCGGCGGTCAAGAAAACGTTCGAGACGTAACCCGAGAAGAAGAAGAAGACGAATCCGATACGGAGGACGAAGAATACTCACCTGATCATCCCGAGATCTCGGATCTAGCTTTAGCCGCTTACCTAGAGAAGGTGGTATCTGAAAAATTCGGCACCATCCAATCCATGGTGGAAAGGCTCCCCGGAGTAGCTCCCCCCATCCGTAGAAGTGATCCAAGATCGTACTCCGACACGCCTTTCGTGAAGGAGATTGCTTCGATCGAGATGCCTCGAAAGTTCTATTTTCCGAGCATCAAGATGTACGAAGGAACAGGAGATCCTGACAACTGTTGGGCCCGAATATGGCCCGGTAGCTGATCATTCAATAGTAAAAGATGACGATGGGCCGCGATAAGCCCATCACGAGTTCTGAGTCTAAAAAGAGCTAAGTAGAAGCCGAAGGCTGAAAACTAAGGATCCTAACCAAGGAGGTCACGACGAAGAGGAAGCTCACGTCATAACAAGAAGAAGCGCAGGACCCGGTCATGGGGAAGCTGTTGCGGATTCCATCTCAAGTGGAGAGAATCTCGGAGGTCAGTTGGAGACAGCTTAAAGAAGTCCGAGGCTATAAAAGAAGAGAGTCAAAGACTAAGAAAGGGATCCGATCCTACTCATATTTTACTCAACATTCATCGAAACATTCTTATTTGTAATTCTCTTATAATCTTTGTATTCATCAAAGATCATCTTTTGTAACCATCCCATTTCTATTATATCAATACAAATCGAAGTTCATTCATCAAGTTCTTACGGGATTCAGCCCGCGATAATCTTTCCCTAACCTTCCCTAAACATAAAACCTGATCTAAAATCTAGGTGTGAGTTTTACCCCTCACAATTGGCGCCGTCTGTGGGGAAGAAACAATCGAATCCCTTACTCTAACTTGAGGAAGAACCCTACCGATCAGACAACAACCCCGTCTGACCTTAACCTCCCGATTCAGAGCGATGGCTCACCGAACGACGGAGGCTCTAGTCTCGTAATCACAGAGCCTCAACGTGGCGACCACCGATATGGGCGACAGCTTCCGGTTGATGCTCGAACGAGCCAAACTACAACCGGAGTTACTAACCCGAGGTCATCAGGTGGAAACACCTCCGAGCTCCCGATTACCGAGAATCCTCAGCAGCAAGCCATTCCGAATCAAACGGAGGCTCAGCTCTCTGAGATCCGCCAGATGATGATACAATTAGTAGACCGAGCTCAGGAAAGTGAGCGCACGATGCATCAGCTGACTGTACGTCAACAACGATTCGAAGAGATAACTAGATCTCTAAACGCAACAACCCAACCACCGCAACGTCAAGATCCGGGGGTCATCTTCCATGATCGATTAACCGATCCCTCATTTCCCCGAGCACGTTTAAACTTTTCCCCTGATAGCACTGCCCCGGAAGGACGCGGATCTGCTTTCCAGACACCTCATACTGGAACAGCTCCCGTGTTCAATCCACCTAATGCCAGTGCTATGGGAAGTAACATAGCGACAACTAGTTCCACACCCGGTCAGGTCACTGACAGAAGTACTCGTTTACCTCCTCCGCCGCCTGATCCTAGGTCCGGAGCAGGAATATCCTTCCCATCTGGGGGCAGAGCGTCAGCTTCGGTTTATCAAACTAGAAGCTCGATCCCGAATGGGGACGGTTATCAAAGGATAGATTCCGATAACCCAAGAAATGCTGAGCGACTTAACCCACCAACCGCATGGGAGGATGAGCCAACTCGATTCCGTCAGGAACCTGCCCATCGGGTACCTGCGAACGATCCAAACGTCCTTCCGTTTGAAGGACCTGAAGCTATCCGTAGATATATGGAGCGAACTCACGCGGCTCTCCAGAAATTGGGAGCTCAAGTCCATAAAGCTACGAGTTCAGCTCCCGAAATCGATAGCTTAATCGAGGAAACCCGTGGAACTCCATTCACGGACAGAATTGCCAGCTCTCACATAAGAGATACCCGAAAAATCAGAATTCCTGAGTATGATGGGACCTCCGACCCGAAAGCCTATTTGAGAGCTTTCCGATTGGCAATTGTTAAAGCCCATTTCACTCAGGAAGAATGTGAAGCAGGTTACTGTAGGACATTCGCCGAAAATTTGGTCGGAACAGCCCTTGAGTGGTTCTCCGGTCTCGAGCCAGCCTCGATAGACAACTTCGATCAATTAACCAACGCCTTTATGAAGCAATACTCAACCCATATCCGGAAGCAAGCCTCCGAGGCCGACCTTTGGAAGGTCAGTCAAGGAATGGGAGATTCATTACGAGTCTACATTGAGAAATTCAGGGCAATAAGAACTAAGCTCTCGAATCCTAACGACCTAGTCGCCATCGAGGCCCTTAGGAGAGGTCTGTTCTATAGATCGAAATTCTGGTCAGAGCTAACACTCAATGCTCCTCCAACTATCGATGACGCTCTTCATAGAGCCACCAAATATATTACTTTGGAGGAGGAGACAGCTGCACTGGATAAACTCCACAAGAAACCTCAGAATCATTCGAAAGGTGACTCCTCCGAGACTAAGGGACCTCATAAAAAGGGTAACCCTCGAAATAATCAGACTCAGGGAGAACATTCCTACGTAATCGAGGAAGACAAGGAAGAGAAACCTGTTGCAGAAGCAAACAAAACTCCCTGGTCAAAAGGCTTCGATAAAGGCAAACGTTGCTCTTATCACGATCGCGAAGGACACTCAACCGAAGAGTGTTGGGACCTCCACCGCCAGCTGGCGGCTAAATTCGCAGCTGGAGAAATAAAGGGCGTGGACCTTAAAAAGCCGCCACCTTATCAGAAAAGAGGTTCCAGGGACACTTCCCCGAAACGCGAGAGGTCACCTGAGAAGGAGACCGATTCGCCACCTCCAGCTCCCAAAAAAAGAGTCATGATTCTTGGGAAATTCCCCCAAGGAAAAAGTTTAAAAGTCGAAGCTCTCTTGAGCAAACCGTCCCCTCAATCGAGCCCCGACTCGAGGGTGGACTGTATCCTTGGAGGATCAGACATATGTCAAGACTCCGTCAATTCCATTAAGAATCACGTGCGGAAGGCTGTGTCTAACACTTGACCTAAGCCTCCTAACCCTGAATCCAATACTAAGATTTCTTTCTGGGAGAGCGAGACCTCAAACCTTGACAGACCTCACGATGATGCGTTGATCGTCACCTTGAACATCGCAGGATACGAGGTTCCTAAGCTCATGATAGACACAGGAAGCTCTGTCGACCTCATTTTCTATAACACCCTAAAAGGGATGGAAATAGACGACTACGAAATTATTGGCCAAAAAGCTAACCTCGTAGGCTTCTCCGAAGAAACAGCTACCTCATTGGGAACTATCAAGCTCCCAGTCATAGCTGGCGGAATAATGAAAATGACCAACTTAGTAGTCATCGATAGACCTTCCCCGTTCCACGCGATTTTGGGAAGACCTTGGATCCACAAAATGAAGGCAGTAGCCTCAACGTACCATCAGTGCGTAAAATTCCCAACACCCGAAGGGATAGCTACCGTACATGGTAACCAGAAGATATCCAGGATCTGCTATTTGGGAGGATTCGAAATCCTCAAAAAGTCCCCCCAATAGCAATTACAGATCCAGGAGGGTCGCGAAATGCAACAAAATATTCGAGGTCCCCCCAGGAACCTAACCGAAAAAGTTTGCATCGACGACTCAGATCCTGAAAGACAGGTGAGCATCGGGTCCGAGCTACCTCTTGAGACAAAAAAGGAGCTCATCGATTTTTTGAAAAGCAATGTCAAAACCTTTGCATGGTCCACCAATGACATGAAAGGAATAGATCCGAACGTCACCACCCATAAGCTAAAAGTTGACCCTACTTTCAAACCGATCAAACAGAAGCGTCGTAAGCTAGGTCTCGAAAAGGCTCAAGCTGTTAACGACGAAGTTGACCGACTTACGAAAGCTGGGTCCATTCGAGAGGTACATTACCCCGACTGGTTAGCTAACCCAGTAGTGGTAAAGAAGAAAAACGGGAAGTGGAGAATCTGTGTAGACTTCACAGACCTAAACAAAGCTTGTCCTAAAGACAGCTTCCCGTTACCTCACATCGACCGCCTGGTTGAAGCAACAGCTGGCCATCGACTCCTATCCTTCATGGATGCCTTCTCAGGATATAACCAAATCATGATGGATCCTGAGGACCAGGAGAAAACTGCATTCATAACCGAACGAGGAACCTATTGTTATAAGGTTATGCCATTCGGATTAAAGAACGCAGGAGCTACCTATCAGAGGCTAGTAAATAAGATGTTTGCTGGACAACTTGGAAAAACCATGGAGGTCTATATCGACGACATGCTAGTCAAATCCTCAGCTGGAGAAGATCATATCTCCCACTTAAGGGAATGCTTCGATATCCTGAACAAGTATGATATGAAGCTCAATCCCACTAAATGTACTTTCGGGGTACCCTCAGGCGAGTTCCTAGGCTATCTCGTAACCGAAAGAGGCATTGAAGCCAACCCGCAGCAGATAGCAACCTTCCTAGAAATGCCGTCACCTAAGACGACCAGGGAGGTACAGAGATTGACTGGACGAATCGCGGCATTGAATCGATTCATATCCAAGTCCACCGATAAATGTCTCCCATTTTACAAGCTTCTAAGAAATAATAAGAAGTTCTTATGGGACAACGTCCTGACCCTTCGGTTAGATATCGTGTGTAGACACGGCGTCCCGTACGAAATCGTAACTGATAATG
>NW_026615563.1:0-50364 GCF_000801105.2 Raphanus sativus | reverse complement strand
TAGAATCTGAGCCTGTTCTGTTTTAAAATCTTTCAGGCGGAAAACAGTCGTGTATTACAGAGAGCATAGGAGGTTAGAATCTGAGTATCCAACGTTTCTGTACGCCATTGTCTACGATAAAGATGAGTATTCTTCTCTCCTTCTATTACAATGAAAATTCTGTTGCTCATTAGCTGGAATCCTTGAAGGAGACATGTCTAGCCTGAAAGATGTCAGGACCTTAATTTTCTAAAAAAGAAGAAATTCATGTTAAGATTAGATACACTTGGAATCCGAATTCTAGACTTATCAAGAGGTAAATCTATACAATGCCCAAAAAAGTAAAGCTTGTGTTGAACAATGAACAACAATAAAAAAAACTTGTGTTGGTTTGCTTTGTTAATTACAGGAATGGTCTTATATCCCAGTCGTGTTTCCTCTTGCTTTGGGTGCTGCAGCTAGCACGGTACATCCTCAACAGGTAGTAAGAGAAAAATTAACCTTAATTTGATTCTGGTTATCAACATCTTTTAGCTGTCTGCACCATTCTTGACTTTAAGTTTCTTTATAACCACAGGTTATTCAGTTGTGAGATCTTTGTCAAAAGCTCCAATACGCTTCAGTCATCGCGGATATACTAAAACATAACTACTCTTCCTTCACAAACATGATACTCCTCCCGGTGATGTGTTGGTTTTAGCAAGAAACGTGCACCAAGCTGATGAAAAATGTTTACATGTACCAAACCGAATAAGGTATTAATACAGTTAAACCCTGTTTTTAAATCTAGATATGACAATGTACATTCTTTTCTTATCATTCGTTTTATGGCCTTTAAACAGTGTGCCAGAGAGTGGGAAGTGCAAGCAGAACTTGCATCATTCACATTCAGATATGGTATTCAGTCTCCCTTCATATCCATTCTTAACATTTTTCTCTTATGGTATGAAGTTATCATTCTCTTTCTTTTTTTCGCAGTAGTAAATTCCATAGCCAATTTAATACGTACACTCGAAATCACAACGCTATGCTATCCACATAAAGTGTGATCGTTGTAGTTTTGGAAACACCATTCATCGGGTTCATGCATACATACATTCATTTATATTTCCTTCTTGGTCAACTGAAAGTGTGTGTTGTTGTGATTTCGGAACATATTGCATACATGCATCATTACATACATCCATTTTTCCTTGACCCACATGAAGTTTGATTGTTGGTGATATGGGAACACATTACATAATTCTTGCATTAATCTCATACTTTCATGCATATTTGATTCCTTGATTCTTGTCTTGGTCATTTGATTCAACGGTGCTTCTTTTCTTGCATGCTTACGCTGTTTACTTTTTCTTTGTGTGTTTTCTTACTTTTTTTTTCTAAAAATAAATTAAACTGGGTCATGATCATCTTTGATCCAACCAAACAAAGACATCAACCACTAGGACCAGATCCAATTTGGTTGGTTTTCTTACTTCCTTGATTGATTCCTTAGATGCTTAACTTGTTTAATTACTTCTTTGATTCATATGTTTAGTTCATTGCTTTGTTTCTTTTCTTTTTGATTTGTTGCTTCCTTGATTTTCTGTTAGATCATTCTTGCTTTTTTGAATTCTTGTTTCCTTCTTCCTTATTTTTTGAATTCTTTTTGTCTCCTTATTGCTTTGTTTGCTTCTTTGATTTCTTTTTTCCAGTGCTTTGTTTGTTTTCTTTGCTTCCTTGCTTCTTGATGCTCTTGATTTAATATTACTTTATCATTACTATCGTATAACTTATGTAAATTTTAATTTATATTTATGTTTCAGTTATATAAAGAAATTTATTAGAACAGATCCATTATGGTATACGTATAACCCGCTTGTTTTTGGGGAATTGTTTTTATAACTGTTCTCAACAAATTTATATTAAGTAGTGCTAATTAATATCATCAAACGAAATATAAATCATTTGTGAACCTTTCAAACCAAACATTACTAACTGTAAATTGCAAATCAGAATCGGTTTAAATCAAACTATTAATTCGTGATATTTGTGAAAAACAAATTCTAAAAAAAAAAAATGCTTCTTCAGATTCACTGAAAATCCTATACTATGCAATCGTAAATACAATTCGAACAAAGGAAGGCTACACTACCTACACGTTGTCAAAACTAACACTATATCAAGTATCTTTACGCAAATCTTTCTGGTAATTTTATGCTGCATGTACGTTTAACTATGACATTCGTTTCCAAATTCAATATAGTATTCATCTGAAATCTCTTTTGACGCACTATAAGATACATTTTTTGGTAATGGGGTTACTGCAGATTATATCCAAATCTATAAGTTCTCATTAGGCTACGCTGCATGCAAAACAAAAAATAACCCCTGATGCACCATGCACAAAGTACTATAGAGATAAATTGTATCTCATGACTTTTTCATCAATGCTTCATTAAATTAATCAAAGAGACAAAATAGGTTAAAAAGAAATGTTAAAGCCCCTTTCTAGTTAGAAAACATGAATGATTCACTCTGATGAGTACTGTGTATATTAAGAGGCATATGCAATGGTATAAGTATTTTTCAGTCAAAGTTGATGAAGCTTGTACGCTTTCACAGCCGTAAATGAATTATCGTAGCAGATATAAATTTTATAGATTAATTAGAATCAACGAAAATTGATTAAAAGCAACTAAACATGGTCAGAGATAAGGGTGAGGGAAGATGATGTTATTTAATTGGCTCTAGTTCAAATTCTGTATTTTAATTCTAGCTTTAGGTGTTATTGAGCTTTATGGATTGAAATGGTCGCAAATTTTTATGGTTTCCATCAAATTTGTAACAATTTATATGGCTTCTTTTACCAAAAGAAAACTATATGGCTTCTTAAGTTCATATATATCGGTTAATACATATATTTTAATGCGTCAAAATAGTTCAAAAAGGTTAGGGAAGATTATCAAGAGAAAGTCAAAAACCGAAATTCAGACGACATTTGTGAGTAGAGGCGAGATGGGCAATAGAGCATTTACATACATTTCTTCTTTTCTGTTGGCTTCTTGCAAAAAGAATAGATTAATAGATTATATGTACCTGACAATTCGGAAAAGGTTCCAATATATTGTTTGTAAATAAAGGGTTCCAATGTATGCAAACAGTTCATCGTTAGATCTTGAATAATCACTGTTTTGGATAATAATCTGGAAAATCATTACAATAATCAAAAACGATTTTGCATATATATCCTACAAAGAGCATAGAGATATGAATGAAAAGACAGTTTATCTAAACAACATAGGTCTATCTATCTATTTTTTTTTTACCAAAAGGTATAAAATAAGTTCACTGACATTAGTTGAAATCATCACCAGATTAGGAAAAATAATACTCAAGAAAACTAATAAACTTTCTTTTTATTAAAAAATGCCAGATTTTGAACATACTTTTTTAAACAGTATAAGAAACACTATTATCGGTGCTTCTAAGAAAAGTCCTAATGTATTTATTTGGCCAAAATAAATCAAAAATCCAATTATACATTTCCAGCGAAGGACGCCCTTAGCTAAGATATTTTTTGAGCACGTCTTTAAGGGACACGTGTCACACAGGAAAATCTTCTAGTCTCTCTCATCTCATCTCTCTCGACTTTGATACTCTGCAATCAGTCGACAATTGATCTTTCCTGGACGGAAGAATCCAAACGAGTGATTGATCTCACCAGCTCTTCGTTCTCCACCACTCATCTTTCTCTCGGCTTCTCTCTCTTGCGGCTTCTCTGCTTCTCCCGTTTCGAAGCTAAGAACATGAGTCAAATTTGACAAGTTTCAGGCTGATTCTCCTCTTGAACAGACCACATCGGCTTCTACCTCCCTGCTTCACACAGGAAGTACCATCAGAGCGTAGAGTATGATCAAACTTTGCCACTTTCCTCTGTTTCATTAACGTTTTGTGTGTCTATTTGGAACAAAAAAACACCATATTGTTTGAAAATGTAATGGGTATAGTCTTTTTTTGGTAATCATGTTAAATTGGGTATAGAGTTTTGTTCTGTTTTTGTGAAGTAAACTCGTCTAGTTCGATTCAAGTTGGTCACGATACTCTGTTTTTTTTTTAATGTTTATGTGTGTCTATTGGAATAACAAGGGAACATATGTTTTGTAATGATGTCTTTTTGCAATTGAATGATTAGAACAAGTATGTTATTTTAGGAACTACTTACAGATTTGTTTTATAATTGTTTCAGCTGCTTGCCTAATGATTTGGTGGGAGCTGTTAGGCAATCAGGTGAAGCAAGTGCCTCTAAGAAGCAGAAGAATACTCTCTCATTCGTATCAATAGCCTCTTCGACGCTACGGCTGTGAGATTTTTTATTTTCTCTATTTTTTAACTACAGTGGTAGCATTATTATGCGAATTAAAAAGAAAGACACTAACTTTTGATTTTCTTCTTCTTGTTAGATTCTTGGCAAATGCGAGTTTTTTGAATCCAGGAGGAAGCGTTAAAGTGCTGTCAAGATCATTCAATAAGGCCAATGCTGGTAATACGTGTCTGTGCCCTTTTGACTGCCAGTGTTGCTTCTAGTCTTGTTTCTGTGTTTTTGAAATAGTTTTGAAAGTGGATCTTAGTTAACACAGCTTTGTTGTTCATGGTTTGATGAGAAAAGCAAAACAGTTTTACTTTCTATCCAGGTACTTCTTGATTGTTTGTCTATCTTTCTGCTGCAACCAAGGACTTTTTTTTGTCCTAACCAATAATATACAACATTAGAAAAGTCTTTAAACTTTGTCTCTAACTTAAAAATATTACTAAAATATGCTAAGGACATTTTATTTATCCCACTGATAATGTTGCTCTAAATAGAATTATGAAGCGACACGGCACATGCAAAGAGAAGCACACAATAATACATATCTTATCTTATAAAGTAGAAATACTTTAAACTTTTGTTTGGTAATAGGGATTAGGAGTCTTTAAAAAAAATTAAATTTTGTTTGATAACAAGATATTAGAGAATTTTGTCTTTTCCTTATTTAAATGATAGATTTAAGTATTTAATGTCTTTTCCTAATTTAAATAATAGATTTCTTTAATAGAATGAATCTTAACCAAAAATAGATTTCCTTATAAATTTTTGTTAACATTAAAATATTTTCAATATTATTAATAAAATAATAAAAAACAATCACACATCAAATCAATTTATATATCATATAAATAAAATATAAAATATTTTATTATAAATTGTTAGTATAACACTTTTATATATAATCCAATTAGTTATAAATATTAGATTTTTATATGAATACACATGAATAATAGACGATTAAAATCACATAATATAATTATTTAAAGTAATAAATAAAATTTGTTTTAAAATGTTATACAACAATTATGTAATATATATTATATTTACACATATTATATAGATATTATCATTAGAAAAGAAAAAAATTGAAGTGAAAGCAAATATTTATACGGCGGTCAAACTATAGAATAAACAAACATGGCGTATAATTTTTTTTAACAAATTTTATTTATTTCAAATATGTTTATATATTTTATTTATTTATAAATTAATTTTATTTGTTATTAAATAATGCTAAGATTTTGGAATTGGAAAAAATTATGACCCATCTCTATTATTATTTTCATTAGGAATTATAATGATATCAAAATTTTTAAACTTTTAATTTTATTAAACTACAAATGTTAATTTTCAATCTAAATTATATGTTTTAAATATTACAATATATTCATTTATAAGTAAAAAATAAAAACATAAAATAAAATACCCGCGCGGTGGCGGGTCAAGATCTAGTATCTATAAAGCAACAGACACACAGCACTCATCTTACACCCCGCCCACAACATCACTATGGAGATACAACAAGGTCCCTTCCTTCTTGATTAATTAAAGAATCATACAATAAGAGATACCACTTTATCTACGTTGAATTATTGTATAATATAAAAATGAGATATACAAGGTATATATAACACTAGATGAATGACCCTACAAAAGCATTTTGTAATTGGAAAGATATGGACGGAGGCACAACATGTAACGAGGACTCATGGCATTGAGGCACTTCTGGGCCCAAATTCCTCATCCCGTTTTCAAGAGATGGAGAATGAACTTTCCAAAACCAACAACTAAAATCTCTCTAAAAATTTAATTCTTCTAGCTCCCACTAACTAAGTAGCACTAAAGCTATATATATATATATATATATATATATATATATAAACACCAATTTTAATCACCCAAGGGAATAGACACAGAGCAAAACATCACAAGAGAAACAAAAACAAAAGAAAAAAGAGAGAGACTTTGATCTAAGATTTTCTAAAGTAAAGATGTCTTCAGAAGTCTTCCAAGAACATTTCATGGACAGTTTCATCTCCAGAAAATTGCTTCAGCAACTCCCATTTGATCACAACATTCACCAACAAGAAGCTCATGTACCTGACAAGAACAACTTGAGCGGCAACGTTCTCATGGTTCTCTCTATCCTTGTCTGCGGTATCATCGGCTCCATCGGTTTGCATTACGTAATCGGTTGCATATTCAGACGTTCCTCTAGTTTCATGATAGCTGATCCAATCTCTAGCCCGTCCACGTCACGAGGCTCAGCATCTAAGAAAGGCATCAAGAAGAAAGCTCTGAAGATGTTCCCGGTAATAAAATACTCACCTGAGATGAACCTCTCAGGGCTCGGTGAGGAGTGTGTCATTTGCTTGTCTGATTTCGTGGCGGGAGAACAGGTACGGCTGCTTCCAAAGTGTAACCACGGGTTCCACGTTCGATGCATAGACAAGTGGCTTAAGCAGCATGTGACTTGTCCGAAATGCAGACAATCTCTGGTTGAGACATGCCAAAAGATCTTAGGCGACTGCGATGTAGCTGATCAGGTTGCAGAAACACCAACGGAGAGCATAAATGTCGTAATTGCTCCTCTAGAACATGAAGCAAGAGTAAACACTTATAGAGAAAACAGCTAGAGTATTCCAACAAAAAATATTAGATTTGAATACAGTTTATGTTTCTAGCCAATAGGATTCCAAATCAGACACAATAAAGCTTTTTATTTTTATTAGTTTTTTTCATGAAACCCAAAATGTAAAGATAATTTATCTTAAGCTTCCCGTGGCAACGTAAGTTCATCGCTATTAAAATTATACACTCCTATGAAATATTCAAAATCAAAACCATCATCTGGTTTGATAAATGCTTTTCAAAGAATTCTCATGCATATTCATATCACAATTTACAAACATAGAGTAAAACTAAGTAACTACTACTTTTGAAAGGTCTGATGGTTAATTGGTTATGGTTTCTACGAAGCTCAGTGACACCAAAGTATTGCACGACAAAGCAGAACAAAGACTAATACATGATACCATTTTGTCCTCTAATCAGTTACACATCCATCCACTCATTAACCTTGGTATACTAACAACATATATATGCCCTAAAACCGATCGACCCCATGTGGTAAGTATATTAAATAAGACTATATCAAAGATTAATCATCTTAATGGTGAAGAAATCAACTCGGTGTGCCTGGAAAGGTATAGGGTAAGGGACCCAACCCGTAATAGGTCGAGGAAACCCACCAAAGTCACTAAGTTAGTGGGTAATAGTCAAACCTAAAAGCTACTTTGAGGAATACTTATAGTCTTGTAATATATCAGTCAAGAGGCAGGCAACACACATCACACGTGGTATGAGACATTAATGGTAAGCTCCAATTTAAGAATCTGCTTAAGTGATAAAACACGTTTAGGATATGTACCAATGCTAACACAGTATCATGGTAATTAATTGATTAGCTAACAACATAGGTCCCCTACGCATCTAAGAGATATGAGATAGTATTGAATCATATTGTTGTAATATAACTTAGTACGAGAGAAAATTGCAACAATACATGTCGGGTTTTTAGATGTTAACAAAGGACTTTAACGTGGTAGCACTCGACATTTGCAGGTAACCCATTGGACTGCGATTCTACCATTACAATAACAACTGATGCTAGCTAATAACACAAATCATATGAACCTTTTTTATTAACGAGACACTGGTTCATGGTGCACTCAATGTACATAGTATTCAAATAAGATCGTGTTCTTCTGGTGGGAGGGGACCAACCATCTATTATTAGCGGAACCATGTACAAGGAACATGGTTCTCAAAGGCAAGTCAAGAGATTAACCAATAATGTAAAAGAGCCAAAAGCTTTGAACTAGAGAATATCAAATTCTAGCACAAGAAGATATTAAATTACGGCGCTCATATAACTAGTTACATGACTCTTCAAACACAATGGATGAGGCCAGACCAATTCAAAATCAAATGCATCCAATAATTTCTTAAGACTGGTGTTCCAATGATACCCCAATTCTCACCTTATCACATTAACTGAACCACTTAAGTTATAAAATTTGGAGAGAGACCATAAACTTATACTGTTAGAATAGAAAGCTCCCAGATTGGCTCTGGAGTTTGACTAGGACATGACTAATATATAAAAGAGTGGACTACTCTACTTATAATTAATTGGTTTTAAATTGGAAGTTCGGTAAACTTAATATAGTATTAAAATCAGAATACAGATAACCCAACCAAAACCCAAATCATTCAGGCAAAAAAGGAAATCCGACCGATCTTGAACAGGCATGATCCTAGATTGGTCCGGCCGGTCTAGGATCATGGAGAATATAAATTCTCGACTGGAACATGATTAATATATAAGAGATTCGGATCACACTTCATTTATTATCGTTTAATGGTTTTGAGTTGGAACCCGTAAAACTTAACAAATACTACTTTAAATCATGCTCTAACTGACATTTTATTCCTTCATTTTTACAATCACGTAGTAAGAAGACTACCAAACCAAGAATGTCAACCAAAGAACACACGGGTATCACATGGCATTTCAAGCAGCATAAAGCAATAAAGGCAAAGTTACCCACTTTCAGGAAGGGATAAGAAAACAGACCACTATCTATATGGAAGCTAGTGGCACAAACAAAAGAAAAGACAAATCATTTTCAGATAGGCTTACAGTCTTTATGTAATTTTCAGAGCGAGACTGATGCCAAAAAGATAGATCTCCCCTGCTTTGCAACATCAAAATACATCAAAATCTACCAAAATACATGTTATAAGTAGCAACCAACCAAGAAACCATAATAATGATTAATAATATACATGAGAGAATTTGGTTAGATGTAAATCAAAGATAATCAGTATAGATGGATGTCACTGCATAACTTAGCAAACATTTTTTGGCATAAGATATATTAAAAGTCCTAATATATAAGACAGAACAGACCAGAACATAAAGAGGCAACTGAACATGTGTCAAGACCCAAGAGGTGTATTATCTCAATGCTATTTGAAAGATTATGGAAATTTCATGGCTGCTAAGCTCATGGGCCCATGTGAGCAACTTTTTGGGATTTCAGATTTGAATTGCCAAATTAACTGCCACACGGAACTACAATTGCAGTAAATGGTATGAAGGGCCCATTTTCAATAAGAAAACACACTAAGATGATACAAATTCAGTGGAGAATCCATATAAGAAAGTATATGAAACCTTTACATTTGCACTATATATATAGAACCTGCAACGAAACCTAGAAGATCTATCTATGCAACTCTTCAAACTAGCTTCTATCATGTCGACTGCAACTTTTTTCCCACTATCAAACCAACTAAGCTCTTCCAAAATATTCTTGGAAACTTTTACTCAAGAAGACTACTACTTCATACATCTTCTCAACCACCTACCATAGCATCGCCCCATTAGCAGACGCTCAAGAAGCATCACATTCTTATGCCCACCATATGAGCTTTGATACAAATGTTGTCAAGGTCCTATCAGTTATCTTCTGTGCACTAATTTTCTCACTTGGACTACATTCCATCATAAGAGTGGTGATGAGGTACTCCAATTTGTTATCAACCCAAGCTAGTAACGAGCTCGCAGTTCGCTTGGCTAACACAGGGGTCAAAGGAAAAGCGTTGAAAAGTTTCCAGACATTAAGTTACTCTACAGAGCTTAAGCGGTCTGGCCTAGATACAGAGTGTGCCATATGTCTCTCGGAGTTTGTATCCGGAGAGCGAGTCAAGCTTCTGCCAAAGTGCCACCATGGCTTCCATGTCCGGTGTATAGACAAATGGCTAAGTTCGCACTCGTCGTGTCCCACATGCAGGCACTGCCTCATTCAGACTTGCCAGAAGATAGCTGGCTGCGGTGAGGCGTCCTCATCACGTAATCAACCACCACATGACATCATTAGCGTGCATATAGCACCAGTAGGACAGAAAGATTGATACACAGTTTCTAAATACGGTCAAGTAGACTTTGGTGCAGTTATGTTGTAAAATTTAATGTATAAATTCAGGTTTTATATGTAGTTTCATATTCAAGATAAGCGTTATCATTTCCACTGTACAGTTTTAAAGATTATGTATGAGATGTTGCTTTGTTCATTCATGAACGTCTAAAAGTTTACGTTTCACAAAGTGACATCCCAATAGAAGATTTGAGTGAATCAAAACATAAACAACTCAAAATACAAAGATAGGAAGCTGAGAAGGCAAAACACTTAAGCGAGGGTATCAAATCAACTCAGAGAAATCCTTAATGATGTAATACCACTAACTTGTTTGTTTAATACTCCTTCTGTCTCATCGAAATAAATGTCATTCTAACATTTTATTGTTTTGTTATTCAAAAATATCACTTTACAATTTTAATTCAAATTATTTTTAGTTTCAGCTAAAAATTAATTACAAACTGCATTGATTTTATAAATAATTTTATTTGTCTTAAATATTACTAGATTCGATCTCCGCGCTACGCGCGGATAAGTGTTGAAATTGTTTAGTTCAAGATCATAAGTTTTGAATTTTGTCTAGGTGTGGAGTATTCTATTTCATACAATTATTTGAAATCTGGTGGTTATTATGTGCATGTAATAAAAAAACAAAAAATAAAATGAAATGATTGCTTATATTAACGTAAATAATGTAAGAAAGAGTTTAAGTATTCTGAAGAATAAAGTCTGTGATGTGGTCTATAATAAAGAAATAGTCTGCAATGGATAAAAATTAAGTTAGTTAACTTTATTTAAATTGATACGAAGCAATGGTTGTTAAAAGTTAAAGATACATACTTGCTATAGCTGAATAAGAACTCTTTGTAAGTCTTTAAGTGAATGCACTATCATTTGGTTGATAAGTTGTGTTTTATAAATCTGTTGAATTTTTTTTTTATGAGAAGACATTTTAAAATTGGTGGGATTGAGGTATTATAATTTAATTAAAATATCTGTGTGGGGAGAGAAGGCCTTTGAAAATCTCTTTTTAGACAATGTTTTTTACTTTGAGCTGGTGTGAATTTTTGCCTTTAATGATTGTTAATTCCGCTTTGTTTGTAACATGTGAGAGAGCGAGATAAAGTTGATCATGAGAGAACACATGTTTAGACAGATATAGGAGGACCTCTTTTAAACTTTGACTTTAGCTTTTGTTGATTCTCATTGCATAACACAATCTGATAGAAAATTGCCGTCGACGTAAGATGAACGGTAGCTTTGTTTCATCATGCAAGAGAACAATCCTTGGGATCAAGACTTCTTTTCCGATGTGTGATCCAGTGATAATTTCTGCCTTCAAGAGGCGATCGCCTATGTAGGTAAGGATCATACGGGTATCATTGCATAATACCTTTCTTTGATTTATGTTTCGTAGAAGCATAATTGGGGCACCAACTTTGAAAATGAGCTTGTGCAAAGGCAACCCTGAATATTCCAAGGAATTGAGGTATTCAATCGCATATAATGTATCATTCTAATCTGATCGATGATCGAGTATCTGATATCTCAAAGCTATCATCATATATAATGCGAAAGATACCTCAGACTCTCAGATCAAATGCTTCGCGCGGTCTATACCTTTAAATTTAAAAATTTATCTTTTTACTATTATGTACGTTATTTTTGTATTTTAATTTTTGAAAGATAATTTTCATTATTTTGTTTTATTTTTATCTAATAATTTGGAATATGACTTGTTAAGTATGATATTTAATTAATTTGATTTTTCAACAATCTACGTTTAAGAATGATATTTAATTTTGTATATCCAACACATACTTAATCTCACTCCCTAATATTGAATATAAACAATAATTAGTAAACCCTAAACTTGCAATAGTATTTTACTTTTTTTGATTGACTGTATTTTAAAAAAGATATCCAATTTAATGTATTCTAAACATTTTTCTTTATTCTTCCATTCTCTTATTAGACAGAAATTAATATTTTAATATCTAATTGAAACTTAAACATTTTTGTTGTTTATTGAAATTGGTTCGATTTGTTGCTCAATGAATTTTGGGGAACCTCAACAATTTTTTTAAAGAAAAATTATGTTCCCAGTCATGAGATATTGCAAATAAGATTTTTTTTTTGTTTTGGTAATAGTAAATATTTATATCATTTTTTTGTGAATCTCTTAGCAAATTGTGTGATATTTTACCCGAAAATCAGTAAAAATATTTTCATCCACAACAGAAATCTAAAATTTGAAAGTGATAATTTCATAATTTATTCGTCCCTGTTTGGAAAATACATTCTAGATATTTTTATTTACAACTTTTTTGGAACCTATTTTACGAATACAATTAACTGAAATAATTTTATATTCCTAAAGTATAATTGATACATCTAATTATTTCCTAAAGTAAATTTAATTTCTAATATTGCAAGCCGCTTATATAACTTGGTATTCATTTTTGTCAAATATAATTTAGAATAATTATCTAAAAATAATAAAGCTAACTTATTTTCGTGGAGTGTTTGACATAATATTAACATATGTTCACAAATCTGCTGGGAAAGACAAACCAATAATCATAGATTGCTCACATGTCAGCAACGTAATCAGTCACAAACTTGTTTGAAACATGTATATACATCTCACTAACTTTTGCCACATTGAACAAAAACAAAACTCAATGTGAGTCCCCTATAAGGAAAGGTTGATCCTAAATCATTGTTCACATTCCAATCAACGAAACATTAAGTCCCGCCTTGTTACCAGTTTAATATTCAACCTTTATTCCGCTTGGATTCTCTGCTGCATATTGGATTACATTTAATGAAATGCCAGATTCAAAATCGAGAGTGTCCATGGTTCCTTGAGCCGTTCAGTGTTTGCACTTTCTAGTTTAGGACGTTGTTCAAGAACACTACTTCAAGTGTTGCAAATCCGTATGCCCGGATTCCAAAACTCACATTCTCTGTTTTCTAGCTCCTTGGAAAACTCTATTTGGGGAGGAAACGATAATGGAAATCACAGATACATGACCCTAGAGTTGATATATGTTATTTTTTACCGTAAGAAGTCTCTGTTGTGGGTGGGGGATCAAAAAATAGTCATGATGGTCAACTTTCAAGTGCTGCTAATAATAGTGCTTGTTCAGGGAATTGACATAACAAAGCTTTTTCCCGACTAAGGATCCTTTGGGAAACACATTGCTTCTGTGAGCTTTGCTATTGTTGATGTAGTAATCACAGTTAAGTTTGCGAGAGAACATTATATTTCAGTTTAAATAATACAATCAAAGATTAAGCTTAATCGTTTACCAATAAAGTTATTTCTTCAACCTTCTTAAGATGGTCGGATCTGGGCTCCCTCCTCACGAGAACATAAACCAGCCTAGGGAGCTCGTAGTTTTCTACATCGTTAAGACCTTTGTTTCCAAGGAAGACCTTTTTCATAGGAGAAACATGAAAAAATAAACAGATAAATTTGGGAGTAATGTATACACACAACACATATAACAAAATGAAACAGCAAACGCCTCAGAGCATCTCACCTTGATCATGGCACATTATTACCGGGCCAAAGAGTACCGTAGTGGATATTCTAGACTTCTTCAGGAACTGGTGCAGTTTCAACTAAACCATTGATCTTAACCTCGAATTCTTCATGATCTCTCAATGTCCAGGAAGAGAAAATGGAAATGCAATTATGTTCAATAGAGCAGAAACTAATTTGGTATAAAAGAGAGAGGATTAACAAACCAGGCTCTGCAATCCTAACAAATCAATGAGACAAAGTTAATCTTACTCCTGCTGACCACACGTCAGAAGGAATCCTGCACAAGTTATTTCAGCCAAGAACAGCCCCAAATAATTAGATTTTCCATCCTGAAAGTTCTAATGAGTAGTTCATGCGTGTATCTTTAGCCTCAAGGTAAAAGACTCATATAAGCAAAGCTTTAAAGGAAGATATATATTGTTACACTTGATGTACCTCTGGAGCTCGGAAGCCTTTGGTTCTCCTACACAAACAATTGCTCCCTGCAGTATTGTCCGTGATAATCAATTTGTGGATGTTACAGCAATCGGCGAAATGATTAAAAGTTTCTTGTGGTTGAACTTAAAAAAAAAGAATAGGACAATTTGAATATCTGTAGCCCATCAATTATGACCTTGTCTAATCCAAACTTGTAATCTCACCTTATGACGGAAAAAAACAAAAACAAAGCTCAATCAGATTTTGGGATTCAAAGCGAGATAAAAAGAAATTTTTGGGCCTTACCAACATCGCGATCTCTGTTCGACTGACCCGATCATAGCTTTTACCCTCTGTCTCTACAAACCAGGAGCGAAAATCATAAACACTGAGACTGCAAATGTGAGCTTAGTTGTTGGTTCAGTTCTAAGCATCACTTGCTAAGCAACTCAAGGGTTAATAATTCAGACCATAGGTATCTGCAAAAGAAGCAAACTAATCATTTTTAAGGAATCATACCAAGCTTCCTCATCTGACATTCACGTAAATAGAAGAAAACTCATCAGATGAAAGAAAAACAGTTTTCAAGATCATGAGTTTTTTTTAAAGAGGTGTTTTACGGTTTCCATCCATTGAAGTTGTGTCCAGTGGAAGTTAGCATTAGACACCTTAGATTTCTTACACACTTGGCTGCACCTTTCTTTAAACCAACCTGGACATATTAAAATGCACTTAATTATTTCTCATTGATTGTTAACATCCTTTGACTTTCTAGATGGTTATGAACATGCAAGTGGAATACGTTTAACATGATTTCAAATTTGGAACTCAAGAAATAGATACAGTACAATTATACGTTTATATCATCTCAGTAGCAACACTTGTCCCTATATCTAGACAACCTGAGTTCATGAATATTCTTTTAGCCGAGTTGTAAGAGCAAATCTTCCAATGGTATTGACAAAAAAACACAATGAAGCCGATTTAACAGAAATAGTAAAAAACACTCAAATAATAATCCATGTCCTAAATTCATTGATATTTTGTGGCAGAAACTAAAACTTAATGAGTCTTTGTAGGGTACAATTCGAGTTTCCAGGATGTGAGTCATTACCGGAAGGCGGAAGCAAGGATGGTCGATTCAAGCACGAGCACTGGTTCGAGCATCTGAAGATGATTTAGTCCTCTCATTTTTGTCTCCCTCCTAGGAGTATTCTATCTAAAGGCTGTTTTTTTTTTACTTCCAAATTCAGATGAAAAACGTAGGAAGGAAATGAATAAATCATAAATTGAAGGAGACAAAAACAAATTGATGCAGATTCTTTTTTACTTACATATCTCAACGATTGTTGTCCCTTCTTCTCTATCGTCCGTCATTGCCGTCCCTGTGAACATTAGTCGTAGTTTTGGGTTCAGATGCTTCATGGCTTCCAGATCTAGGCGTCCGAGATTTGTTTCCTGAATTGAAGCTGTGACTCAGATCATCATGGTGAGATGTCGTTGAAACACATGGCGACGGGAGATTTTATGGTGATAAGCTGAGACTATTTCATTGCCATGAATGTATTTTTTGCAGATTAGGTTTTTTAATTTAGGGTGGCTTTAGGTTTTGAGACAGAGATTTATATAAGAGAAGTATCAAGGGGAGATGGACCACAACATTGAAGAATAGCTTTGACAGCGTCATTGATTGAGAAAGTAACGGTAAAAGCATACGTTTGGAGAAGATGAAGTGTCGGGGAGGGGAGGAAGATACTCGATGCTGGAAGACGATGAAGCTGTCTGCATAAATAAGATGGGCTGAATTATAATCAATAGAGCCCAAAACCAATTGCTAGCCCATACGTAACTGTGAGTAGAGCTCATACGAAAGTGACGTGTCAAAACACAATGCTCTGATTGGTTGATTTTATAGAGTGACGTGGATAACTTAGAATTGGAGAGTATTCTCCTTTTAGTATAGTATAGATTAATCAGAAAAATGTAATTAATAACAACTTAAATATATTTCCGTTATCTTTTTAATCTGTGTAAAAAATGTCAAATTGACACTTATTTAGAAACGGAATGAGTAGTGATTAATTATGTAAAAAGCTATGTAAATTAACATAATTTTGAACTAAAGAACAAGAAGGAGACCTTTCTTGTTTGGTTATCAAACTTGTATTGAAGTCAGTAGGTACTAGACAATAAAAAACGTGACAAAATAAGCAACAAGGAATACTAGAAAGACCCTACAAGAGAAAAGATGCTTTAATATAAACTACCCAAATGAGAACAAGTCCAAGATTGAGAAAGATATAGAGGTTACTCACCTAGAACAAACAGCTTAAAGAAGAATGGAATCTGAGCAAGAAAACCACGATTGAGTCAAATCAGAAGATTGAAAGTAAAAATGGTACGATGAACTAACAACCAGTGTTTGTGCTGTCAAATATCAAATTGAGGTTATAGAATCTATAGACCATTAAGTGCCAAAAAAATCAATCATTCAAGACTGAAAAGCCAGTGATTGGGCATCAAATGTAACAGAACTAACAAAAATGGTGTGGCTCATACTGGCACTGTACCTAAAGAGTCAATCTTGGAATATTCGAGAGAGACAAGCAATCAGTTGAGTAAACTAGACAAACTGCTTCAGACTATGGTCCAAAGGCCCATGGTTTCAATTCCAACTAAATATAGACATGGACATCTAGAATCAGAAAAAATTCACAAACCATTTATACATGTATGCTATAAGAACCGAAGATAGTGGTCAGGTCTTTTTGAACCTATTAATAAAGCCCAACATAAAAAGTTTAGTAAACAATTAATCATCATTTGTTGCTTGAATAACAATAATTTAGTTCTAGATAATTCCTTGAGTTGATCTTCCACCATGGCCCGTAAGAACATCATTAACGCATGGGTGATTGTGGGGGTTATTTATTTGTTTTTTCTTTGTGTGATAAAAAAATTAAAATATGCACTAATCGCAGACCGTCACGTGTCAGTGAATCCCACGAACAGTGTAAAATTGGAAAACAAACTTCAAATGAGACGTTGCTTAAATAAACCCTAAGATCCACCTACTTTTTAATTAGTTTTTCATAAGCACCATTTTCTTAAGCACCCGCAATAATCATGCCCTAAGCTTCCGGTGTACTCATGGTTGACCGACCCTGAAATTTTAGAAACCTTAAACAACTTAGTAATGACTTGTGAACAAAAATTCACAATTGGAGAGCTTACGTTTATATATAACTCGGAAAAAAATTAGGAACCCAAAACCAGTATTTCACTTGGATATAATCCAAGACCGGCTCTGGTGTATGGTGTACCGGATTTTCAAATGGTTCGCCTGAACTGAATCACCATAGATAAACAATGGCTAGGTCTCATCTATTATTGTCATGTTTTGATCCGCATAATAATTCACATTTATTTCCAACAATAATTCAATAACTTTAATAATTGAACGACGTTATTCATTTTATAAAAGTATATCAGTCCTCAAAATAGAGAGAAAAAAACTTTTGAGCTTCACTTCCTATTTTATGTTCCATCATGCCTCCTATACATGAGGAAGTCTTAAATAAACTTGGTTTATCTAGTTAAGAAATTCCCTGTGATAACAATTTCTTTTTATCATAAATATAGTATATATTATATAATGATCAAAATGACTACAAATATTTTATTAAAGATATAAATATGCATTTATATATCCATACAGTTAACTAATTTAGATTTAAGGTTTAGATTTGATTGGTGGAGTTTTGAGGGAGGTATGGTTTAGAAATTTTTAAAATATATTTAAAATTTAATATATAAATTTTAAAATAGTTTCAAAAAGAAATTTTGGATTTGAAAATAAACTTTGTGAAATTTTTTTTCTAAAAGTGTAAAAATAAAAAGTTCGAATTAAAAATATATTAGTCAAAATAATAATTTTTTAATTTATTTTTAACTTAAATAATTATTGATATTTATATATCAATAAAACGAGAATAAGAATTATTCTTTCATTTTAATGAAACTTCGTCATTTCCCGTTGCATTCTCTTTTGTTAAAAAAATCATTTAAGTGTATTTTGAAAAAATTGCCATTCTTGTTACAGAAGAAAAATAAGAGAATTCCATTTTCTTTATTCTTACAAATTTCTTTTCAACTATTTATTTAGCTATCTTAATAATGAAGTCATAACTGCATTTAAGTTATTGAATAATTTGGTTTAAATATTGACTTCATTTAAGTTATTGAATAATTTGGTTTAAAATATTTAAAGTGAAAATTTTGTTTTTCATAAATCCTATCGGCCATACCGACGGTTTGAAGAATAATACACTTATGGTGTGTATTCAACCGAGAATTTTAGATGATTTGTATTAAAATGACAAATTTACTGTTATTCAAACATGAATTTTTAAAATTTATTTAAAATCTGTTGTTATTAAAATTGATATTTCATAAAATATTCTGAAACAAACTATTATTAAAATTTTCTAGTAATTTTAAAGTGTTTGGGTGGAGTTTCTTAATTCAAAAAAATAAAATAAAAACTCAAATCTTATGGTTTTAGGTGATATTCTATAGTAATTTAATAAAAATCACCTTAAATTTTTAATTCAAAGAATTCATCTACAACTTCGTTAAAAAATCAAATCACTTCAACTTTAGATTGAATGCACTCCCCCCTCCTCTGATGCTTTAGAGTGGACTACCCAAAAATATACCACCTTATACCTAACCCTAGTTTGAATATCTTTCAGATAATGTCAGAATAATTTAATAAAAATCATCTTAAATTATTCAATTTGTAGAATTCATCTAAAATTTCGTTAAAAATCAAATTACCTCAAACTTTTATTCAAAAGTATACCACCCTACCTAATCCTAATTTGAATATCTTTCAGATAATGCCAGAATAATTTAATAAAAATCATCTTAAATTCTTCAATTCGTAGAATTCATCTAAAACTTTATTAAAAATCAAATTACCTCAAACTTTTATTCGAATACACTCTCTCTACATTTAATGCTTTAGAGTGGACTATCCCAAAAGTACACCATCCTTTCTAATCTTAATTTGAATATCTTTGAGATAATATCAGAGGTTGAAACCTAAACGCAAGACTAACCAAACATAAATAATATAGTTTTTAGTAGGAATCGAACTCATGAACATTGTGAACAATGTGAACACATAAGAGATTATCATCAAGCTACCACGGCTAAGTTGAAAAGTTAGCAAAACGAATTTTATATTACATTATTGTGTGATGGATGCTTCAAGCTTGTATCATTTTCTTATGTTGTAGAAATGTATAATATTAGTTATAACAATTTGAATAATATATCAATGGAACAATACATAATTCGATTAATAAATATGGAACTTCATAGTTGGAAAAATATGAAGTATAAATATAGTATCCATTTGAATCTTATTACACATCTATCTTATTAAAACAGAAACATTCTGTTGGACCTAACATTTATTTTGTAAGTTTTTAAATTAAATACAATTTATACTTTATAGTTAAACCTACATTAAATCACTAATATTCTTTTCTTTATACTACTATCCATGTTTCCAAACAATATACTTATTTCTTTATACTACTATCAATGTTTCCAAACAATATATTTTTATACTACTATCAATGTTTCCAAACACTATATTTTTATAAAATAACTAATATTTTAGTAATTAATCTTAGTTATTAATCTTTGTTATTTTATATCTATCATTTTCTCTTTAAAATTTTGTAAAAACGTCATAATTCATAAATTGCAAAATAATGAACTTTAAAATTTGGATTATAAGATTACAAATTATGAAACTATTACAATTTAAATCAAATCAGATTACATATCGGTCATCCATCAGTTCAATCGGTTAGTCTCGGATTTTTGTGATTTTTTTAATATGATTTTTTAAAAAAATCTAAATTGAATTATCAGATCTTCGGATTAACCGGTATAATCACAATCGGGCTGGATTTAAAAACACTGATTTAAATGCAAAAATATTTTAAATACATTCTTTAAAAATTACCAAAATATTTGTTAAGTTATTAATGAAATTTTTCATCGTAAAATATCCCGCGCTTCCAAAACGCGGGTCAAGATCTAGTGTAAGGCTTAAAGCCTTAAACCACATAAATTTAGAGGTAGTTAAATCCATATTTCAAAAAAAAAAAAGCAATACAACTTTATGGGTGGATACATGATTGTGGTGTGCCACTACTATCAAAGTTGGGAGGGTTCGAAAAACCTATATACATCTCCAGGATCAAACAACCCATTAATTACATTCTAAATCCAGAGAAAAACTAACCATAATTGATTTTTCTCCAACGGTGGCAAAATTTTTTTTTGACTTTTCTCGAACAAAAGAACACGAATGTGGCCTGCTATATATATGTGACTTTTTATATTATGATAAAAACATGAACATGGCCTGCCTCATCATATAATAAATAGTGAGAATCAAATGTAATCATAATAGCAGCAATGAAAACAACAAGTAGTTTCGTAATGATGGACACAACGTTTTCGTACGTGCCAGCTTAACCTTCCCACAATCTTTTTCCAACTTTCCCTCTCTCACTGGCCTCATTCGATTGTACTCAGCATGTGCGATTCACGTGGATCACATAAAGTTGACTTTTTAGGTTTTCACCTCTTAACGAAAAAGTTAACGAGGGTGGGTCATAGTCGGTTTTGTTAAATTTTAGGGTTTGAAGATGAGTATTACTGCTAACATTTCAACTTGTTATGCGGCTTATGCCTAAGATGATATATTGATATGATCTAACTATCATACGTTGTATATACTCAGTCTGTAAAAGAAAATATACTCAGTTTGTAATCTAACTAAGATGTGGTCCCTGAAAAGACTAAAGAATGAGGGTCCAGAAGAAACTGGCCACTTAATACACGCATTTGAATCAAATAACCTAAAGTACTTTGAATTGCAAAGGCTAAATCTATTTCGCTTACAGAAACTATTAATACTTAGCTTCGTGCCAAGGAGTCAAGAATCAAGATACCCATTACTCCATCAGTAACGTTAGCTTGTGAAACTCGGAAAGAAGTTATTAATCTCAAATGTATCGATAGATCATTTAGGTTATCATAAATCTAAGTGCACATATGATATATCTATATGGCACTAAAGGCCTAAACTCCATGCATTTTGTATCTCAACTTGACATTACTTAAAGCAATCACATATGGTAAACAATAAATAACTATTTCAGAGGGTCTAACCGGTGACCATTAGAGGAATACTAGGAATGAGTAGGGAAAAAATGCAGAGGAATAAATTTATAGGAACATAAAGGAATATTATTCCTCATCAATTATAGCAAGGAACAAATTTGTTCTATATTCCTCTAGAATAAAAAGAATAACAAGGAATGAAAAGGAAAAACTATTCCTCATAAATGGTAAAAACAATTAGAAATAGCAAAGAATGTACTATTCTTTTCCATTCCTTGGTCACCAGTTATACCCAGAAACTCTTATTTGTGTGTCAGCAAATATATATAAATAATTTTACAATCGCTTTGACGACTTCGGATGTACATGTAGTAGGAACTATTTAATACATTAATAATGAAGGGGATGAAATATTATATTTTAACACATCATGAAAGTCACTTTCTTTCACGGCCTGATCTTACTATTCCACTTAGAAAAATAAAATTGAACGATTCGATCCCAATAGAAAATGAATTAATTAAGTTGAATTTTGTGAAATCTAATCGAACAAGCAACCACGACCATCGTTGCCTGGATTGACTCGGTTAAGTTAACACTTGCTAATAAAATAAAATAAAAAATAAATAAAAATGGAGCTGTCTTTATACGCCGAGCAGATCACCCATCCCAGCAAAACAAAATAAATCCTAACTAATCCAACGGATGACAGAAAAAAGAATCTTAATTAATCAAAACGACTGAGATAATTAAATTAAATTTTAAAAAGGGGTAATTAATCAGTTAACACGAGGGAAAAGGCTGTCTGACAGCCAGGTCACGTTATCTGTTCTTGTGGTCGAAATGATTCGTCCTTGTCGATAATTATATATTATTATTTTTTGTTTGAAAGGCCGAAAATAAAAGTATTACAGATAATAATCCCGCCTATTTAAATTCAACCATTGTTTCTCCCTCTTTGAATTGTCTCTCGTTATCCTCAGCTTCATTATCATCTCCGTATCGAGAAGAGAGAGAGAAGGCCGGAATCATCTCGATTCCTTTATTTCTTCTTCGGTCTCGTCATCTTCTTCGATCTTTCTCGTTCAAGGTAACTTTCTGGATCTACTTTTTTATCTCTTGGATCTAGATCTTGAATCTGTCGAACTCGAATCCATGATCTAGTTTCAGTTGACCTATCTTCTTTAGCTTTTGACTAGTCTTGATGATCGATCTTGATCTCAATAGTGACAGATGATCCATATTCAGATTCACTGTTCTCTTCAAATCTCAAAACTCTTTAAGATTAGATTGAAATATTGAACTCAGATTAAGGGATGCTCTGTTACTGTTAATATGTGCAGCTTATTAAAAAATGGCTGAGGCTGATGATATTCAACCAATCGTCTGTGACAATGGTACCGGTATGGTCAAGGTTAGTCTCTCTTGACTCTCTTTCATCAGATCTGTTTTGGAATGTTCTCTCTTTTCTTGATGGGCTTTTATAATTTCTGTTTTGCCAGGCCGGTTTCGCCGGGGACGATGCTCCCAGGGCTGTTTTCCCTAGTGTTGTTGGTAGGCCGAGGCATCACGGTGTCATGGTTGGGATGAACCAGAAGGATGCCTACGTTGGTGACGAAGCGCAGTCCAAGAGAGGTATCCTCACCTTGAAGTACCCTATTGAGCACGGTGTTGTTAGCAACTGGGATGATATGGAGAAGATCTGGCATCACACTTTCTACAATGAGCTCCGTATCGCTCCTGAAGAGCACCCGGTTCTTCTTACCGAGGCTCCTCTTAACCCGAAGGCTAACAGAGAGAAGATGACGCAGATCATGTTCGAAACTTTCAACTCTCCGGCTATGTATGTCGCTATTCAAGCTGTTCTCTCCTTGTACGCTAGTGGTCGTACTACCGGTTAGTACATCTTAAGCCTCTCTTTTGAACTAGCTCTGCAGATTTGAACCGGAATTTTTAGTTTTTGGTTCGAGTTAGGTTTCGTTTGGTTGGATTTTGAAATAATTCGGTTATCGTTTAGTTTTTTGATTTTTTTAAAGTAAACAAAATTTAAAAATTAGCAAAAATAACCGAAATTAACCAAAAAAATCAAACCAAATTAACCGAACTAACCAAATTTAACTGAAATAAACGAATTAGCCAAAATAATTTGAGATTTTTAGAAAAATAAAAGTGAAATCTAAACCAAAACACAAAAAATCGATTGGAAATCGAATAAACCGAAAACCGAACCAAACTGATTTTTCATTTTATTTCTGTGGAATTGTTGTCAAACCAAATTAACTCGATCCAAATAAACTGAAGTATCCAAAACCACATGGCTACTTTGAACTATTATTTTGAAACTGAGCTGATTCTCTTTCCCTTGAACAGGTATTGTGTTGGATTCTGGTGATGGTGTGTCCCACACTGTGCCAATCTACGAGGGTTTCTCTCTACCACACGCCATCCTCCGTCTTGACCTTGCTGGTCGTGACCTTACTGATTACCTCATGAAGATCCTTACCGAGAGAGGTTACATGTTCACCACCACAGCAGAGCGGGAAATTGTAAGAGACATCAAGGAGAAGCTCTCCTTCGTCGCTGTGGACTACGAGCAGGAGATGGAGACTTCCAAAACCAGCTCCTCCATCGAGAAGAACTACGAGTTACCCGACGGACAAGTGATCACCATCGGTGCCGAGAGATTCAGGTGCCCGGAGGTCTTGTTCCAGCCTTCGTTCGTGGGAATGGAAGCTGCTGGAATCCACGAGACGACCTATAACTCGATCATGAAGTGTGACGTGGATATCAGGAAGGACTTGTACGGTAACATCGTGCTCAGTGGTGGAACAACTATGTTCTCTGGTATTGCAGACCGTATGAGCAAAGAGATCACAGCACTTGCACCAAGCAGCATGAAGATTAAGGTGGTTGCACCTCCCGAGAGGAAGTACAGTGTCTGGATCGGTGGTTCCATTCTTGCTTCCCTCAGCACATTCCAGCAGGTAAATATTGACATGATTTTATTTATAAATATAAATAAAGGAGCTGATTGTTTTTATATGTTGGTTCTTGAACAGATGTGGATCTCCAAGGCTGAGTATGATGAGGCAGGTCCAGGAATTGTACACAGAAAATGCTTCTAAGCTCTCTCTCTCTCAAGTAAAGGCTGAAAGCTGTGGGTTTTATCGAATGGGATCAAAGTTTCTTTTTTTTTTCCTATCCTATTTGCTTTTCCATTTGTTTGTTTCATTTTCTTTTCTTTTGTTTCTGTGCACTTTTGTGTAACAAAACTCTTATGGGTTTTTACTTTACGTCTGCGTTTGAAAGAAACAGCTTTCGTTTTTGCGTTAATACTCCATTGGTTTTGTTACTCGAGTGATGTTTTTATTTTTCTATAATTTCTTTCAACACTGGGAAGAAGAACCTTTGATACTCTTTGTATTGTTAATATATGTATTGTATGAGATACGATTCTATTGATTTTGGCATCAAGTTTTACTACAATGCAACCTTTAATAGTTCAGCTTCATCTTGGAATCGAGGTTCTGAAGGGTTTAGAGGCCTTATCTGATTCCCCTTGCGTATAAAAAAAAGAATCTATGTGACATGAACATCTCACTAAGCGAAAGTCAGATTTCTATGCACCATTTTATATGTTCACACTAATCACAACAATTCTACTGTTATAAAGTTTTACCAGTAGTCACTAAAACTTGTAAAAATAATATTTGCAGATCACACTTACCGCAAACAATCCTATATGTACTTGATAATCGAATTCACATTCTTGTTTTTTAAAGAATTTTATTCCAATAACCCCAAAAGGGGGATCAGCTATAAAAATACAACAGAGAAATTGAACAAATATTGTTATCAGAGAAAAATACAAATGAAGGTCTTTTGTTCTTTTGTTCTTTTTTTTGAAAAAGAGGTCTTTTGTTCTTCTTGTTCTTTCCTTTCAACCCAATCACCTTGACCTTCTCTTCGGGTTTCCAAGTTCTTATCAAATACTATTTCATTCGAGCCTTTTTAAGCTGAAGTGAGTTGATTTTTATTCCACTTTCTTTTAAACATTTTTTACTATGGGACCAACTTTAAGAAAGTTTTATAAGTTTTTCATGACATCACATACATATTTCTTTCTTATAATAACATATTTTTTACATGATGGGCGACACTATAACAAAGTTGCATGAATTTCAAATTGATCTTGTTACGTAGTTACGAATTAAGCCTTTATGCGTTGGTTATCAAAAGTCAAGTCGTTGAAGAATTAACCAATGCTCAAACCAAGTCCACCTTGGGTCCATGTTTATTTCACTAAACGGGCCTTATAAGTAGTATACATGGGCTTTAAAACTGAGCCGTAGGATTGAGAAAAATATTACAGCTTTCAAATTTAATCAAATCTTTCCCCTTCATCGTCTCTCCTCCCTCACACTCACACTCACACTCACACTCACACTCGTGCAAATTAGGGTTTAAGAGAAAACCAAAAACTCAGAGAAGAGTCAATCTCTTGTTCACTGCTTCGTTCTTTCTGAAGACCATAAATCCGTAATCGTAAAGATGGCTCGTAACGAGGAGAAAGCGCAGTCGATGCTCAACAGATTCGTCACCATGAAAGAATCCGAGAAGAAGAAGAAGCCGTTACAGCGCCGCCCCTACCTCGCCTCCGAGTGCCGCGACCTCGCCGACGCGGACAAATGGAGGCACCAGATCACGCGGGAGATCAGCCGCAAAGTCGCGGAGATTCAGAACGAAGGATTAGGCGAGCACAGGCTCCGCGACCTCAACGACGAGATCAACAAGATTCTGAGAGAGAGAGAGATGGCACTGGGAGAGACGGATCGTTGAGCTGGGAGGTCCTAATTACAATAGGCACGGCGCGAAGATGACGGATCTTGAGGGGAACATCGTTGATGTACCGAATACTAGCGGAAGAGGTTGTTAGCGTTGGAGCGGTTAAGGAGGTTTTGTTTGAGGAGGAGGAGGATGTGGTTGAGGAAGAGAGGAAGGAGGAGAAGGAGAAGGAGAGGGAGTTTGTGGTGCATGTTCCTTTGCCTGATGAGAAGGAGACTGAGAAGATGGTGTTGCGGAAGAAGAAGATGGAGTTGTTGAGAGAGTATGCTAGTGAGGATTTGGTTGAGCAGGAGAAGGAGGCTAAAGCTATGCTCAATATCCATAGATAGAAACACACTTTTAGGTGGGTGATTGAATATTTTTAGCTTTAGTCTTGAGAATAATAGTATTAGTACCCTTGTGGATGGAGTTTAGATAGATATGCAGGAACTGTTATTTCAATGGCAAATTACAAAATCCTTGCTTAGTTAGTGCTTGCAAGGGATTTTTCTACTATGCTGTCTTGATAAGTAGGAGAGGCTGATAAATCTTTGTGCTCAAGCTAAGAAGTTGCCTTTTGGAACAAAGTGTGGGATATAAGGAGGGAGAAGTGTGAGTGAGAAACAAACTCTTGTTCGCTTATGTTAGCTCTACTTTTTGTATTCTGTGTTTTAATTTATTTGCGGTCACAGAATCATTTCTTCTTGATCGCAATCACTTAATGAATCGGATTTCTTCTTCCTTGTCAGAACCATAATCTGTCTTGGTTTAAGACAGCTTCTGCTTCTGACATAAGTTCAGAGACCCTACCGAACTACTGAGTGTTCAGCAGAAATTGGGCTGTCTATTACGTGTTTTTGATCCTTTTCTACACTTTCATGATCTCTTCTCCGTCGTCATCCTCTGTTTCTGAGATCCCTAGAGTGGCACTTTCAGTTGTTTCTCATTACCCTTCTGTTTTTTGTGATTCATTAGTCTTGAGCTTAGGAGGATCATTAGAAGCTGATGTAGAACTCAAAAGGGATCACGAAATGTCCGAAGCTTTTCTAGATTTGATCCAGTCTGGGGGTGGTATTGTCGAACCCAATTTTTCGGCTTAGGAAGAACATAAGCAGATCCTGTAGAAACAATAAATCTGATGTCTCACTTGTAGAATCTGCTGTTGATAGAGACATAGAAATAACAATTCAATATTAGCAGAGACATTTAGAATTATAAATAATCAATCAAATGTTTGAATATGTTTTCACAGACACAAACACAAATACATCAACGGTCAATAATCTGACCAGAAAAATAAAAGATTTATAAAGATTTCAGAAGGAAACAAAACACAAAAGCACAGCAAGGTTGATTTGTTTGAATCTAACAGCTAAATCAAAACTCTCGGCCAGGAGGTGTTTTGTTGTTGTTAGCTCCTCCTCCTCCTCCTCCTCTATGAGTCTCCTCGCTGCTCGAGGAAGATGGGTGAAGCCCATACTCGCTCGTGTTCCCATACTCGCTCGTGTTCCCATACTCCTGGCTATCCAACGCCACTTTCCTGAACTTCTTCATATCCGCACTGTAACTCCCCGAGTCATAGTCTGAGCTTGAACCCCTTCCGAAGAGTGCACTCTGTCCAGGCTTGGCTCCTTCGTTTAGATCATCTAGCGATGCATCTCCCTCTAGAGCTCGAACAATCTATTAAGAATCATAGAGTGACTCAGAACATGTGGTTTGGATCGTATCCATTAGTGATTATGTTTGTGTCCTAAGACTTACTTGGCTCATCTTAGGCCTGCGTCTAGCTGAGTGTCTGATGGCTGCAACAGCACAAGCCACCATTCTTGCCATCTCATAAGGCTCGTATTGGCCCTCGAGACGTGGATCAACTAGTTCACTGTAATCTCCGTCTTGAGCTGCGTTTAAGCACAAGGGTCTTGCCTGTGTAACAAAGTAAACAGAGTTTGTATATAGATCGTTAAGTCACAAAGATTGTTAGGAAACAGTTTGTGATGATTATATATATATGTTACTAACCCAATCAGCCAAGCTGTCTTCCATTTCACCAGTGAGATCAACAGGTCGACGTCCGGTTATGAGCTCAAGAAGCATCACTCCAAAGGAGAAAACATCTGACCTGTCTGTCAGTTTACCGCTTGATGCATACTCTGGAGCCAAGTACCTATTTATTATTTGATAGGAGATTCTTGATTAGAGAAACATATTTGGGTTGAGATTAGAAATCAAGAACATGTTCTTAAACGTTCTTTATTACCCGAAAGTTCCCATGATACGAGTGGACACATGTGTAACGTTGTCCTGAGATAGCTTTGCTAAACCGAAGTCTGCAACCTGAAGATTCGATCCAAGTCCAGTCATAAATAAAGAAACAAATAACAAAGAGAATCTGAAAGCATGATGATGCATACCTTGGCTTCAAAGGTTTCATCAAGAAGAATGTTTGAAGCTTTGATGTCTCTATGAATAATTCTTGGATGACCTAAGCACAAAAATTCAAGAACATAAAGTTTGATCACATCTCTAGTTAAACAAACCTCTATAGGATCAAAAGAAAGATTTGTTTTGACTCACAATCTTCATGCAAGTAAGCAAGTCCTTTAGCTGATCCCAAAGCAATCTTGAGCCTTGTAGGCCAATCAAGCATGGTACCACTTTTACCATGGAGATGATTCTCAAGTGTGTCATTAGGTAAGAACTCATAAACCAACATCCTCTGTTCTCCTGCAATACAATACCCAACAAGAGACACAAGAAACCGATGGTGAACTCGACTGATGATCTCGACCTCAGCCTGAAACTCTCGCTCTCCTTGTCCACTTCCTGCTTTAAGACTCTTCACAGCGATCTCTTTCCCGTTAGGAAGTATTCCCTTGAAAACATACCCGAACCCACCTTGCCCTAACAGCCTATCTTTAGAGAAGCCTTGAGTTGCTGCAGCTAGCTCGTCGTAGGTGAATGTGCTCTGGTTGAAACCTAGAGCTACTGAAGGGTGAGGTGGTGGTAGAGCCGGACCGTGTGGACCTGAGTAGATCTCGCTGCTGTTGAAACCGCCTGAGACGGGTGGTTGAGATTGTTGCCAGTTTCCAGGTGGTGGTGGAGGTGGTGAGTTCATCCAGTTGTGGTTACCGTTGTTTGATCCAGAATATTGACCAGACATATTCATTACATGACCATTTTGGCTATACTGTTGTTGGTACTGATCACCCCCACCTGTGATTAACAACAAAACAGAGACTTTGTTTAACCTCGTTTCTTGGGGTACAAGAAACCAAAATGTAATTGGCTTTTCCATAATATATAATCGTCAAAATATTATGAAAAATTTGAAATGTGGTTTGAAGGTTAGAAGATTTTTTTTTAACTAGGTTGTTATCGAGTTATCTAGGTGCACAAAAAAGGTTCCAAAAGAGAAACTAGATTATTGTTGGACGCTAAGGTTGGTGACTTTGTTTTGACCTTCTTTCTTGGGTAACAAGAAAATAAAGTAAACCACAAAACTTTGAAATGTGGTTTGAAAGTAAGAAGATTTAATTAAGTTAGGTTATTTATTGAGTTATCTTGGTGCGCAAGAAAGGTTCCAAAAACATAAATTTTTAGGTTAGTTTAGGAGGGATTAGGTTTGTGACTTGGTGTTGACTATTAATTAATGTGTTTACCTTTGCCTGTGGCGTAGCCATTGCTTGCGTAGTACGGCATTTGATGCTTCTTTTTCTTCTTGCGACAGCAACAGACGCAGAACAAGATCATAACAAGAAGCAGCAATCCAGCAGCAGCCGCAATACCTATGATAGCACCCGTGTTAACACCATCGTTACGTGACGAGTTTGAGCCACCACCACTGCTTGATCTAGGCGGAGCTAGCGATCTTGGTGGGGAAGGAGAGTTATTGTTGTTTCTAGAAGGAGGCGAAGGCGAATTATTATTGTTGCTTCCTCCACCATTGTTGTTATTATTCCCATTGTTGCCATCATTGTTGTTGTTGTTATTCCCATTGTTGTTGTTGTTGTTGCCATTATTGTTGTTATTATTACCATTGTTGCTTCCTCCACCATTGTTATTGTTGTTGTCATTGTTTCCACCATTGTTGTTGTTGTTGTTGTCATTGTTTCCACCATTGTTGCCTTGTGGGGGAGATGGTGGAGATTGTGAGTCTGAAGAAGGTGGTGGAGGAGAGGAAGCATTGTCCGGCGGTGGAGGAGAGGAAGCGTTATCGGGCGGAGGAGTAGCTGGTGGTGAAGAGGAAGGAGGAGAGGAGGAGGATGAGTCAGGAGACGGAGGAGATTGCTGTTCGGAGGAGGGAGGAGATGGAGGTGTGGATGACGGAGGTGAGTTCTGCGGGGATTGCCCCTCCGCCATAATAACTTTTGGATGTTTCTTTGTGTTTTATTTTTTTTTTATTCGGAAGCTCTCTCCCTAAGATTTTATTTTCTTAAAGAGAGAGAGAGATGGAACAAAGAGAACACACAAAAGCTCTTTGTTGTGTTTCCAAAACCTATTTTTAAGAGCGCTTAATAATTTTCAAATGTCTTATTTTTGTAGGGTCTATATTTGGGAATTAATACAGCCATGCAAATTATGTTACCTTCAGCTAAATTTGTAAAAAAAAAATTACAGGCAAGAACTAGTTGGTGTTTATTGAAAAGGAAAACAAATTGATTGGTGTATCCAAAGAAATGAAGATAGAGAAATAGACAATAATTGCTGGTGAAAAAAAAGGAAAAAAATAATGCTTTCGTTGAGAGTTGAACTCAAGACCTCCCGCTTACTAAACGGGTGCTCTAACCAACTGAGCTACGAGAGCTGTTTAATACATAAGATTGTATCATATATAACAACTAGTCATGTAACATAACGATTCTCCTATGATATAAAGACAAAACAGTAGTCGCCTACGAGACAGATCAGGACAGGAACAGCTTTTAGACTCTTCTGGGCACAGAGAGAAAGAAGAACACCTTCTTCTTCCTCAGAATATACCAGTCCGAGATCGTAGAATCTATTTCAGATCCGTTTACTGTTTCGATGCCTTCACGCAGACGTACCCTCCTCAAAGTCATCATCCTCGGTGATAGCGGGTTAGGTTTCTCCAAAGACACTCCCTTTTTTTTTTGATATGTATGCGATCGTACCGGTGATTTAGGGTTTTATAATGAGCAATTGTTTGTTCTGTTTGTTTGATTCATCAATTAATTACTCATTTAGCCTTAGGTATGTGTGTTGTTGATCAAAATCACTAAGTTTTGTGAGTTTCTTTGCTAAAAGTTTGAAACTTTTCGAGTTCATCTAGTCTTCAATGTTGACGCTGGTAAAAAAACTTGAGTTTACTGCGAGTGTCTATTCTCTATAGAGTGTGTGTGTGTGTGTTTTAAAGTAAAAGTTGAGTTTACTGCAAACTTGTGATTCGAGGTTTTGCTTTTTTGAATGTTCTTGCCTGCATTTGATGTGGGAGAAAGCTATGAAATACTGAGACTTGTGTTTAACATCAACATGTTATATACATTTATTAGAGTGAGCGAGACTAATTTTGGAATTCTCTTATTTGTGCAGGGTGGGGAAGACCTCTTTGATGAATCAGTATCCTACTTCTTTTGTTTGAATGATTTAACAAGTATGCTCTAGTAGTTTTGTTTTGATTTGGCAAAAAAAAAAAATTGTTTGGTCCTCTTTAAATGAGTATATGCGCTTTTTGTTTTGGGTTTAACACGATTACTTCAGATATGTTAATAAAAAGTTTAGCAACCAGTACAAGGCCACCATCGGAGCTGACTTCTTGACTAAGGAAGTTCAGTTTGAAGACCGACTTTTCACTTTGCAGGTGACTGAATTACTTTAATTTTGTTTTGAAGTAAGTTGGTATGTGGTTTAACACAACGGTGCCTGTATTCAATTGAGAGTTTTATTGTAGGAGCTTATCTTGTTTGTGAACCATGCTTGCTACTTATATTGACTTAGTTTTATGGTTGTGTAACGCAATAATTTACATTATGTTTGGAAGAAATCTGTGATGTTAATTACTTGAATGAGACTTACTTCACTAGAATATTTCCTTTGGTTCTTAATAGCTTTTCTTGATAATTATCACTCTTAGGAAATAAATAAAGATAGCTCCAAAGTGTCCTAAGTATTGTGTCTCACAATAAAGCGGTTAACCTTTAAGCTACCCTCTTTGCTTGAACAAATTAGCTCACTTGTTTCTGTTGTGTGTAATTACAGATCTGGGATACAGCTGGACAAGAAAGGTTTCAGAGCCTTGGTGTAGCGTTCTACCGTGGTGCCGATTGCTGTGTTCTTGTATATGATGTCAACTCCATGAAGTCATTTGAAAATCTCAACAACTGGAGAGAAGAGTTTCTCATCCAGGTAAGTAGCTTGTTCTCTCACCCCCTTGTGAACAGAATAGGTAAAAAAAGCAGTAACACAAAGTGTAATTGTCCCCCCCTTACAGGCGAGTCCATCGGATCCAGAGAACTTTCCGTTTGTTCTTATTGGAAACAAGGTCGACGTGGATGGTGGAAACAGCAGAGTGGTATATGATGTTGTGCTTTACTTAATTTTTCCATTGTTCACTATTGTCTCTGAGAATTGTAACATTAAATCTTTGATCATACAGGTTTCAGAGAAAAAGGCTAAAGCTTGGTGTGCTTCAAAGGGAAACATCCCTTACTTTGAGACCTCTGCTAAGGAAGGCACCAATGTAGAGGAAGCTTTCCAGTGCATCGCCAATAACGCATTAAAGAGCGGAGAAGAGGAAGAGCTGTAAGTTTTTTCAAAACAGTTCCTGACTCCATACATCTTTTTTTTATGTCCTCAGTTTGGTGGTCTCAACGTTTTGGTCTTTTCTTTTTTCTCTCTAGGTACCTGCCAGACACAATCGATGTCGGGACAAGCAATCAACAGAGGTCTACAGGGTGTGAATGCTAAGGGATTTGATTCTCTCCCAGAAGAATGCTTTTGAGTTCAACAATGGGAAGTTTGTCTCTCCTCCCATTACATCTTTTCTTCACCAGTTATCTCTCTAAAGATATCATATTAAATGGCTGTACATTGTTCTTTCTCTTTGTGGGTAAAAGAACCCTTCAAAGCGATTTAACTTGTTTAATAAGTATATTATGGTTTGAAAAACGTTATTATGCATCTTTGGATATTTAATTATAAACAGCTATTTTGCATGCCTCCAATTAAACGAAAAATGATAAACAAACATTATAATTCTAAAATATATGATGGCTAAGCTACATTGTTTTAATAATTTTAAAGTTCTTAAAATATATGCTCTTATAGTTTTTTGAAACATTAAAGAATCTTTCAAGTATGTTTCATTTGGAAAATAAAGTCTATATAAAATGCCAACTCTATTAATTTCCCATGCTTGTTATCCTTTCAAATCACATATCTGATTAGTTTTTACAATTTTTATAATAAAAAATTAAAGAATGCTCAAAGTATTTTTGGTCCAATCTCGACTTTCGGATTGAAATTTGAGTTGTTTTTGTTCTTAGGTTTGGAGTCTCTCCACCTAAAACCAATCAAAAACTCATCTCCGATAAGAAAGTATAGAAAATAACTGAACGAATTGTATAATGCAATGGATTTAGAATTATCATCAATCATATAAGAACACAAAGCTGAATTAGGATTATCTTAGAGTAAAACAATATGTAAATTGTTTGCAAAAACCTATGGGTAACATATCTGACAAAAAAATTATATAATCTAAGTTTAATGGAAACAAAGAACATGCATTTTCATGAATGAAGCAAACATGCATCGTTAAGAATTGAAAAAGGGAAAAAGTTATATGGATTTGATCATATGATAGACTAAACTAATACTTAAAAAAATTGAATTCAAAAAGTGTGATAAAAGTAAAAAAATCGGTAAAGACATAAAAATACAAAAAACTCGATAAAGGCATAGTACAAACACACTAATCACTTGGTGATGTAGATTTAAGGTTAGTACCTAACTCATACACCAACATTTCAATATAATGAATATCTACTTCCAGTTGTATTTGATATTGCTCGTTATGGACACTAATTGTACATAAAGGTTTGTCTATCATTTTAACTTGGTTTTGCTAGTATGTTAAACAACAGATTGTGTGTGTGTGTTCCAAAAGAATTTGGATTCAATACATATCTATTTATCTCTGTGTGTTATATCTTTTATAGGTGAAGAATTGAGCTAAAACTCATCATATCAACAGCTCAAATGATGGACCTATCAACCCTTATTTTCTATGGCGACTGTTCTTGTTATGGACACTATTATTTTAACATTATTTTGCTAGTAATCATAATGATTGTCCTTTTTGTATTGGCTAACTATCTTTATAGTGATCTTTATTTAACTCATTGATTTAACAATAGTATTTTTATAATTCATTTATAATATCATCTAATTTTTATTTTGTTATCTAATATAGATGCGAATAACTGGGAAAACACTTATATAACCGGTATAATACAAATCCTAAATAAATGTGGGCTATATTTTACATTCTATTTGGTTACATATTATAATATCAAAATCAAAGAATTTCACATTATAGTGAAATTCAAAAAAAATACTGATATTAGTACTCAACAATCAAATTCAAAGGAATAATAGTATTCAACTTAACAAAAACATCAAAATATTATAAAACAATATTTACAAAAAATGTTAGAAATTACATGACAACTAAAAGAACATTTGCTTTAGAAGCTTTAACTTAACTCTATAGTTTTTCAAGCCATAATATTTTATTTTACACTTACTCTCCTTTCGTCATAAGGCGTGGAATTAGACCAAGGGGAATCTCCATAGAAACTCGTAAGTTGTTTTGTCTCAAATCCATAATTTCTGATTTTTAATATTTCTAAGCCCACAGTTATTATTCAACAGTCAAATTTTTAATAGATTACTTTTAAAAACAGTCGAAGTTTCCAAAGTCATAAACAATCAAGTACATTTTCATCTAAAATAAATTGTTGCAATAAAGTTCAATTAAATCTTTTTTTGTCGAGTTTATTATGCTATTAGAAACAACGAAAAACATTACATACATGATATTACAGCTGACCATTCTATATGCTTTATAAGAATTCATGAGCCGCCCTATGAAATCCATTCCTGACAGTATTCCTTACGCCATGCTAAAGATCCCTTGTAAGACTTGTCTCCAATATTCTGCATAATTCGCCTTCTCCAGGAATTGAAACCCAGACCTCCTAGTATAGAAATTGCGTCGCCTGGAATTCGAACCCCAGACTTGGGTGTAGAAGCCTTTAAACCTGGACCACTAGGCAACGGTGCTTCCACCACTTCAATTAAATCTTATAAACGAAAAGCCGAGTTTAAATTATCTGAAATCAAATATATGTAACATGCATGTCTATTATTATACGCATGGTTTTCAGTAGATATTTGGGTATTTTCATTTAATGATTAATTTTGGCCCATAATGTATTATTTTCAAATTTTATCGGCCCAAACCAGTCCTGGCTTGCCCTTCAAGTTAACAGTGCAAACATACTGAAGCTAACAGATTACTGTATATCAGTTCATTTTGGTGTTTGATTCATGAGTTTGTTGTTGAAGAAAGAAAGCAAGTACATGCAGAACACTCTACGTTGATTATCATAAGTTGTTTAGTTTCTTATGGGTGTTTTCTACTGGTGCAGAGAGAGTTGGTTATGTCGATGATCCTAATCTGCTTCCTTGTGTTGGAAACGAACCTTATAGTCCTCGCCATTGTGGTCAAATCGCACATCCTCTCGAGGGGTTTGAGTCTTTGACGAGGATTATCCTCTGGTTTATATGATGGATGAGACTGAATTCACCAATGTTATTTATCGAATAGAGAAACTAGAAGATACTATTTTCAATTGTATAATTTTATATATCTATGCTGCTTAACATTGTTAAAATCATGTGCTTATTCTTGTGAAAACTTTTGTTTCAGTTTATGAGTCATCTTCAACTGCTACTACTCTTTGCTCAGCAACCGTATCCAGCTGCAAAAGGTATTACATTTCTTTTGCCTTTCCAGAAACGCATTCGTAGCTTCTTGGGTTGGGACTATGGAAAGGGCTAATAGCTTTAATTTTATTTTTTTAGACATTCTAAATGTATATTAATGTTGATGATTAAGCTTACATTGTCGGTGAGTCATGCTACCTTATATTGAATTAGTTATATGCTAGTGTCAGATAATATTATCTTACATTTGTTTGGAAGAAATCACGAGGATGTATGTAATGTAAATTACTTGAATGAGACTTGAGTCACTAGAATTTTATCCTTTGGTTCTTAATAGCTTTTCTTGATATCTATCACCCTTAGGAAATAAATGAGGATAGGTCCAAACTGTTGTTGTGTTTCATTCCACAGTGGTCAAGCTTTCACATTTGTGGGAGCTACCTTGTTTGCTTGAACAAAGGTCACTTGTTTCTCTTTTTTTTTTCACCAGTTATCTCTAAAAATATTTTATTACATGCTGTAAATCTGTCCTTTTGAGTTTCAAAACGATTTCACTTGTTTAATAAGTTTTTATGCATCTTTGGATCATTACATTATTATGCTCATTGTTTGTTTGGTCCAATCTCAACCTGGGGATTCGAACTCGAGTTCTTGTTGTCCTTAGGTTTACTCTTGGAGTCTCTCCACCTGAATCCACTAAAAAGCTCATCCATATCCTCAAGCGACCTCCCTTGCGTCTCCGGCAAGAAAGTGTAAAAGAACACCCAAGCCACCGTCGCAATCCCTCCGAACAAATAAAACGCTCCTCCCGTCGTCATGGCTTTGGACATCAAAAGAAACGTCATGGAGATCACACCACTCGTCACTCTGTTCACCACCACACCCATACTCGACCCCTGCGACCTCAACCTCAACGGGAATATCTCCGAGGTGTAAACCCACGTGATAGGTCCAGCTCCTATCGAGAACGTAGCCACGTAAGTCATCACCGTCGCGATGCTTAGCACCAAAGCCCACATCACTTTCTTCTCCGTATGGTCTATAACCGTTAGAGACGTGCCTAACGCCGCGAGAGACAGTACCATGCCACCTACGCTGGTGAGAAGCAGTGGACGTCTTCCGACTCGGTCGATGAGGAAAGTGGCGACTAGTATGAATGATGTTTTGACGATTCCTACTGCTACGGTCGCTAGAAGCTGCTGGTGATCTGTTTTGAGTCCGGCCGTTTTGAAGATTCGTGGGGAGAAGAGAACCACCGCGTCGATCCCGCTGGCTTGCTGGAAGAAATGGATTCCCATCGCGGCGATCATGACGCGGCGTACGGCTGGAGTCGGACGGATTAGAAGCTCTTTCCATACTCCGCTGCCGTGGCTGGTCTTCCTCGAAACCTGTAAATGTTAGCAAAATTGTTAAATTTTGTTTATCATGAGTTTACACCAAATCAGTTATTGCTAAGTGGATTGACGATAATTATGTAATAAAAATTGAGAAACCAAGACAAAAGCTAAGGTTGTAACTGGTGACTCAATCTATGAATGTATGGAATAAAATGGGATGGAATAGTGATAATTTCAGAAATTAAAGGAATAATATATATATTTGTGTTTCTAATTATGTTTAAATTATCTCATTTCATTCGTTCTTTCCATTTTTCGTTATTATTATTTTTTACCATGAATGATTTTTAATCTGATTCATACTTTTTCCACTATTCCACATAAATGTGTGGAATCAATTTTTTTTGTTTTTTTCCAATTAACTCATAACTTTTTTTGGAACAGTCATGAATAACTAATTCCACATGTTTCCACTTATATAAAAAAGCATTCAAGTTACCCCTAAGACCGAAGTCCAACTAGTCTCATCTAATGTGTCGAGTTAGTGTATAATTAGAGAATAGTAATAGTATTGAGTTGTATTTTACTGTGTTGTTTCTTAACAATTGCATCGAAAATCTGATATATATACACAAGAAACTCATCTCAGTTAAAAATATAACTTATCTAAGTCAGTTAATCCTTATTATAAACTTTGGCTTTACTTCATTATCAAACTATAACTATGCATAATAACTTGGTCCTCAGACTACACATTTTGCTATCTAATAAGTCACTACTAGTATCATTAGACTACTACTTGTTTAATCAGAGACAAAATTTGGGGCGATCGAGAGTTTGTTAGAGACTGTTGTGTGTACCTGAACGACGTCGTCATGGCAATCGGCGGGGATTCCGGCGGCTTCTTTGATCTCTTGGAGGCGAAGAGCGGCTTCAGAGAGAGAATCAGAGGTCTTGTCCAGGACGCGTTTGGCTTCTCCTAGACGGCCTTGGATAACGAGCCACCGTGGAGATTCAGGCATGGCGAGAACACCGATCGCGAGTAAGACGGAAGGAACGGCTCCGACGCCGAGCATGAATCTCCATCCAAGCTTCAGAGGAAAATTAGAGAAGGCGAGGTTCGATACGTAGCCGAGCATTATTCCCGCGTTGATGAACACCTGTACACGACGTCATCACCATGCATCGTTATAAAGATGATGAATGAAAAGTCAACAATTTATTTTTGAAGTCAGCGATTTCTTAATATAATCATATACTTATATTTTCTTACAAAAATGAAAAAAACTAACAGAGTAGAAAAAAAAACATAGGTTGCTACTGAAATGCTATTTTGTGGTACAGATTTGTTTGGAATGCAACATTCAATAGTATCCATAAAATATCTATCATTTAATGAATATTATTTAAAAATATATCTAATTTAAAAATAAAAATAAAACAAAAATATAAATCTGTTGGAAAAGAATATATTTCCTTTGTTCCATATTATAAATTTTGATGAATGAATGGAATTCAATATTTCATCTAATCTATTAAAATACAATAAATCTTTTGTAAAAAAAATTGTATTCTACTTCATTCACTATTCCATTTTTTCTAGTCAACAAATATTTATTCCTTTTATTCATGATATATTCCTTTTAAAAATAACCAGTTGCAGCCATATATTTCTCATTTTTGTCCTCTACTGCAAGAATACATAAATATCATGTGCTAAAATAACGTAAACATACACAAATTTCAATAAGCTGTGTGTCTTTTTTCAATGGATCATGGCCTACTATGTCATTTTGCAAACATCGAGTATACAATAAGATCATTTTATAGTTATCTATAAAAATACTGAGATAAATTAATCTACACTGATCTAATTAAGTTGGTTAAGCGTTAATTAGCATATAAATACCTCAGGGAAGGAGGTGAGAAAGCCACGAGAAGATGCCGGAGCGACTTCGGCGGTATAGACAGGTGCAATCATGAGTGCATAACCGACTCCTATTCCGGCAACAAACCTCCCGAACATGAGGAAAGCGTAGTTAGGGGCGAGACCCATCAGGATTGCTCCGGCGAAGAATATAGCTCCGGCAAACACGATTGTGTTACGCCGACCAATCCAGTCTGAGGTTTTACCGGCGGCACAAGAACCGATGAGTGAAAAAATGTTGAGTATTCCGGCGAGAATACCGACTTGAAGATCAGTGATCCTGAAATCTCTCTTGATATAAATCAATGCTCCACTCATCACTCCTATATCTGCAAATTAATTAAAAAAATATATAAATGAACACTAATGAATGTGTGTGTTTGTATAATTACGAATCAGCGGTGGATTTTATTTGTTTACGTTGACCGGAAAAGGAGGTTAACGAGAAAGCTAACCATAACCAAGGAGGATGGAAGTCATGGAAGCTAAGATTGCACACGCGAATGCATACTTGTTCCTCTTTGGTTTTGCTGGTGGACCTAACTCCGGTACATGTTTTGTTGCCGTTGCCGTCGGGACTGCTTGATTTTCCGGCGTCAAACCTGTCATTTAGAGAGAGAGAGAGAGAGAGAGAGAGAGAGAGAGAGAGAGAGAGAGAGAGAGAGAGAGAGAGAGAGAGAGAGAGAGAGAGAGAGAGAGAGATGTGATGACTGAGAATACTAACAACAACTTGTGGTAATGAGAGCTATGTCCTAGTCTTAAATAGACGTGTGTATTCCGAGTTCCGTGGAGAGGGCAAAATCGTCCAAGGAAATGGGAACACTGCCTAAATATACATGTAAAGTAAATAAATAATAAAATAATAAATAGAGAAAGAAAGAAAATAATAAAAGAAGAAATAAAGAAAATAACAATTTTTTTTTATAATCACGAAATTCCAAAGGTTTATTAGACCTAAAGACTAATTTTACGAGGTTCATGACATTCTGCATATTTTTATCATTTAAGATAGTCCGTGTAACACTCTCAAAAGCTATTAGGGATGTAAAAGAGTGGGAAGTTGCTAAGAAAAAGCCTGCTGAGATAATAGTGACTAAAAAAACCCCTTTAGTCTTGTGTGATTCTGCAGTTCCGAATTGTTTGGTTGATGGTGTTTGGAATGCTAACTCTAAATTTGCAGGTTTTGGCTGGTTCTTGCAAGATACACAAGCTGAAGTGAAACTCCAAGGAGCAGCATCTCGTCGGCACGTTGGTTCGGCTCTGGCAGCAGAGGCCCTGGCCATGCGAGAAGCGCTCAAAGCTGCATTAGTTGCAGGTTTTTCGAAGATCAGGATGCTATCGGACTCTAGTATCTTTGTGGCTGCCCTGCGTTCAGGGACGGTTTTGAATGAGATAGCGGGACTAATCCACGAGATCAGTCACCTCATTTCTCTCTTCTCAACCTTATCTTTTGTTGTAATTCCTAGATCAACAAATTTGATAGCTGATGGCTTGGCCAAGAATGCTCTTTCTGTTTTATTGTCTCAAAACTCTATTTGAACCGCTCAGTTTAATCAAATGAAAACCGTTGACCAAAAAGAAAAAGATAGTCTGTGTAACCAAAAAAATTTGAATTCAGACCGGTATTCAAAGCTATAAACGCTTTACCACTAGACCAAGACAACTTGGTTAACAAATTTTATATTTGAGAGATTAATTGTTGGAAATAGTCAGTTTAGATTTCTCAAGTTAATAAAATTATAAATTGTGTTAGAAATTTAGAGAAATTTTCAACCAATGTGAATGGTATAACATTTACATTTGCATGTTTTGTTAGAGAACAAAATATCACTACAGGAACGGAAAGAAATTATACATAACTTTCACTTTATATGTAATTGTTTAGTACAATTATAACCTTCTTTCAATTTCTACTCTACCAAAACACAAAATAGAATAACCACACAAAAAACAAGGGAGAGCTTAAAGGTAATCTCGTAAAGGTTACTTTTTTGTTGCCCATGTGAGCTTGTTGCCTCTTGGTGCCGAGTTGATATTGAAGATTATACACTTAGCTCAAATAATGTTATTTTATTTGGATTAAAATTCGTGTTCACCTCTGTAACCTACTGGTCTAGATAAATAAATAAAAATTACCAGTATACGAGAAGTTTACATCTAGTTTGAAGATTCGATCAATAATATTGGATATAATATTTTCTAATCAGAGCATTTTAATATTTTCTAATCAGCAAACAAGATTCTGATCAATAACAGATTCTAAAAATCGTTAGACGGTAACTAACTTTTTTATAAAATATTAGCGAAATTATTAATTTATTTTATATATATATTATTTATATGGGATTTTTTTAAATTTTTTAGTTAATTATTATTGTGATGAATTATTAAAATTATATATATAAAACAAAATAAATTATACAAATTTATGGATTTATACTAAACTTAATTTAACATATTTAGACTAGATGGATCTAAACTTATTTTAGCTGATTTTTAATATTTAACCGTTCTGAATTTTATAAATCAAAATAAATCAAATTTTAAGAAAATCGTTTTGGATGGACCGAGTTGCCATCTAAACCGAATTTTAGAACTTCGGATACAATATTTCCTATGTACCTCGCTTTCAGATATTACAAAATCGTTTCGGATAAACCGAATTGCCGTTTAGACCGATTTTTAGAATCTAAGGATACACTATTTTTTATGTACCTTGCTTTGAAATTACAGAGCATAACTACCCAACAATGAGAGTTATGCGAGTACGAAAAGAAATTTATTTACGCATGTAAATTTGTTTTAATCTAAAACAAAGGTTAACACTAATACTAACGCATATTCTCTGGTTCAAATCCAATAGATTCATGTACGTGTGCTTGTTTTCACCTATAACATCAGAGGACGAACGTTAAGCCAAAGTTCAAAAAAAAAAAACATGAGAGAACGAACTATGTATATTATATGCATAATTTGAGGGCTTTAACTAGGAATTTTCGGTTATCCATTCGGAACCGAGTAGAGTTTTTGGTATTTTTAAGGTTATATCTTTCATATCCCGATTTGAGTATTATTTTAATATGAATCAAGTTTATTAATAACAATTCAGGTTGATATAATTAATAACTAATGTCAAAACTCATTTTGTAACTTATACTTATTTCAGATTCTAAGCTTGAGTTCAAATATTTTTATGTATTATATCAAAATAATCATGAAGTTAGTATTTGAGCTACATATTTAAAATTTAAAACTTATTTTATATATTATATCCAAGTAAATATAAAATTTAACATTTAAGATACTTATTAGGTTTCAAATATTTATTTCAAATACTAATTTTAATTTTTTGATCAGGGTTTTATGAAATATTTTGTGTTATTCGGATTTTTTCAGGTTACCATTTCGGATTCGGTAGCAGATGTGGATATATTTATACTATCATACAAGATCCATTCAGATATTTTATATCTTTGATAGGATACATATCTGAGTTTTTGGGTTCGTGTCAGTTCTGATCTTGGATTCTATGTTTTTTTTTCCTAGGCCTAATTTTAACTACAGTTAAGTTGATTAATAAATGTTATTTTGTTCTTGAATCTTGACTGAAATGAAGACGTTTAATCTTCTGATATAACTTTGTGTTTATTATTGCAATGTATATATTAAGTATTAAGTATTAAAGTTCCCCAGAGAAGCCGGGTCAAATAACCTAACAGTCCAATGCCACATGTTTTGATTCTTGAAGATGATAATATGTAAATTATCACTCTAACAATAATACTATAAGATTAATCCTGCAAAATGTTGTAAGATGCTATTAATATATAGTATTTATGGATACTTGCAAGAAACCATCAGTCGAGAAGTCGTTGCCATACAAGAGCAGTCGCTGTTATGAAGACTAAGAATTGTCAAACAACTTGCTTCTACTTGTAGACTATATCAGTCTAATTACAACAACGACAGCAAAAAACCAAGTAATTATCAAAACCATTTTGCCTCCTTGAAATGTCAAATATCCGTTTAATCTATATTTAGATTTGTAGGAGCGTTTTGGTTGTGGTTATGCCCGTTCAGCTTTGCTACTTGCCATATGGAATTCGACTCTAGTTTTTCTCTTATGGGATTAAAAAGAAAATATGGTCAAGTGACCTGTAGGTCCGGCAAAAAAAAAATTTCTTAGTTCTTACACTTTATGAGTACTATATGACATACATTACGCGTGATAACCTTAAAGTTACAAACTACCTAAGATACTATATTTAAGAAAATCAAGGAAATCCACAAGAAAGCAAGTACATGAGAAAGCTCTTTGATTTCTTCCGGATCACATCAGTTTCTTAATTTTTAATACTATATTTAGTCATATGCTTTCTTCTAGCAGGTCTAATATTACTTTAATTCACTACTCAAAATATTGCTCTCCTTGAAAAATTGTAGTTCTCACTATGATGCGTATGTTATGTAATACTTCATCAAAATATAGCATCATGATGAAGTATGCACCATGTTATGGGTAATATTCACATGATATCACTATGGAAATACGTTTTTTTAATTTAGCAATAAGAAGATGTACATTTTCAGTTTTACCTAATTTTAGCGTGTGTGTTTTGTTAAAACTGAAGGACTCTTTTTTTTTTTCAACAACTGAAGGACTCGTTAATAGTCGATATTACCAGTTACCACCTCAACATGTCATGTTAGAAAATAATCCAATTATTGAAGAGGAAGTAAATGTTGATGAAGTGGGCCAAATTCTAGCAGAAAAGGCAGCCATCATAAGCGACCATAACATTAGGAAGCTCGGATCTTTGGACTCTTATATGATATGATTTGACTTCCACTTTCGTATTTTCAGTGTGATTTTAATTTTACACACGTATATGTTCGTAAACTCTGAAATATGAACTATTTTAAGAATAGCTAAGACCAGAGTAATCTAAAAACAGTTAATTTGAAAGTGTCGGTTCTCAAAATTCGTTGACCTGAAAGTTGACAGTTCATGACGCTATAAGACAATAATGATTTGTTTAAGACCAGAGTAATCTAACAACAATTATTGTTGTTGTCAACAAAAGAATCATACATTGAACGGTACTACTACGTATGTATAGGGCTGGGCATTTTATCCGTTAAATTTGATTCGATTCGTTATCCGTTGCTATTCGATTCGAAAATTCCGAATATCCGTAAGCTTTCGAAGCAAAGCAAATACTAAAATTCAATATCCGTCAAAATCGAAGCAAATCACAAATATTAAAATTTTGGGAAGCGAATATCCGATCCGATCCGTCAATATATAAATACATGTATATTTTGATTATATTTAAAGTTTTAAATGTATAAAATTATATAATTATTATTCTAATATATTATTTGATAGATTCTATTCATATTATTACTTATATAAAAGTATTACATAAAAGGAAGAGAAAATATTTACGATAATTATAATTTTTTTTTAAGTTTTGTGTTATTATAATTTTAACTAAGTTTAAAAATTTACAAAATATGAAGATTCATTGCTTTTTTTAATTTTTATCTTTTATATCATGCAAAAAATATATTTTACAAAACAAATTTGTATCAAATTTTTAAGATTATTTGTATTAATCAAAACAAATGAGAGATCCGTAAGTATCCGCGAATATCCGCAAATATCTATTTATTTTCCGGATATCCGTTTTTCCGAATATCCGTATTTTTCCGAAGCAAAGCAAATCGAAAAATCAGATATCCGTAACATTCGAAGCAAATCACAAATACCTTCAAAAACCCGAATATCCGATCCGTGCCCAGGCCTACGTATGTATATGATTTTATAATGAATTAGTAATAAACTCTAAATGAGCAGCAAAAAATAATTAAGAAATATATTAACATTTTGCCAGAAGAGAATAATATTAAATCTCATCACGTTATCATTGATAATTACGTTATTTTCATATTTTGTGTGTAGACTTCTACATGTATCCCCTAGTCTATATTTGAGAAGTGATTTGCCACATGTCTTCTCTACAATTATTTTCACAAAAAAATTGTGACGTGACTATTAAGATTGATGACATGTCATATGGTTAAATATGACATGGACAATTACATTTAATGCTGATTATATTTTTGGAAATCTTTTTAGAATATGACAATAACTCATATATTACATTTTAATATTGATTTATATTTTTGGTAAACTTTGTAGAATATGTAATAACTCATAAATCATCACTAAAATATTATTAAAATATGAAATTTTGAATTTTCGAAATATTATATAATTTTACTTTTTATAATTATAAAATTTTTATTATCTAAAATTTTCTATCTGAATTTTTAAAAAAAAATTCGTAATATCATTAGTTTCTTTTATATATTTACAAATTATTAATATTATTTAGTTTTAATTTTGATAACTATACAATTTTATATGATTTTTAGTAATTTTGTACAAGTTGATTTAATATATTTAACCAAATGAAATAAATAATGTTTTTATCCAAGATTTTAACTTTATATATATACACATATATTCTTAAATATAATTTAAACAAAAAAATTATCTTATTTTATGCTTAATTAATGATATTTATATTAGTTATTGGTCAAAATAATAAATATATAATATTAATAAATTACATTTTAAAATATAAATTTAACTTTTAAAAAATTCATCACTACACATGGTGCAGAAAAACACCTAGATTAATAATTGTGATATGGCTACTAAAATTGGATGATATGTCTTATAGATTAATATGACATGGAAAATTATATTTAATGTTAATTTATATTTTTGGTAAACTTTTTTAAAATATAGTAATAACTCATATATTACATTTATTGTTGATTTATATTTTTGGACTTTTTTAAAATATGGTAATAACTCATAAATCATCATTTAAATAAATATATTCATTATGGCATTTTCAAATTTCGAAATATCATTTAAATTAAAAATATTTCAAAAATATATACATATTTTAGAAAATTATAAAAATTAAATCATAAAATCAAATTAAATCGTAAAATCATTAGTTTCTTTATATATTCTACCGATTTTATTAATATTGTTTAATTTTAATTTTTGACAATTATGCATTTTTACATATTTATTTAATATATTTAATTAAAAAGAGATATAAAAATCTACCTAAGATTATAATTTTAAATATATACATGCACATTTAAAATATAATTCAAGATAAACAAATTTATTTTTATCTTGATTTTAATGTTCAGTTAAATTAAATTTATATTAAAATATTGATAAAAAGAAAATTTATAATATTAATTAAAAATTAAATATAATTTATGTTTATCTATTAAAAAGTATTTTAAAATTTTTTTACTGCACATGCGCATGAAAACACCTAGTGGTCTTTTTTTTTTTTTTTTTTTTGGTAAACCTAGTGGTCTTTATTCTTTAAGACTCGGTGTGGAGAGTCCACACAATCTTCTATATGCTGTACCAAAAGTCCACCACGTGCTGTTGAATTTTTACGCTTCTCCTTCCTCTTTATTTCAGAGGCATATATGTAATATTATACGTTTTTATGATTACACAAAAAAAAAAAAAGAATATGTTATGATTATGAGACATCAAAAGAGAATTGTATGTTTCTGTGACATCCGGACAACACTACTTGATCGCATTACATCGACATACAAACAAACGAACAGAGCCTATGTTTATTAACCATATATAATCCAAAAATTTACTTTGTAAAACAGAAGAAAATATATATACTAGTTAGTCAAATGAAAAGAATAAGAATATACAACATATCTTCTTTATACGAATCTTGAGTCTGTTTTGGTAATATACAAAAAAAAACTACTACTTGATTATTATAATTATATGAATTACGTGGGATTTTAAACTGAAAGATAAGGAGAAATCTATAAATAGATGCAAACTATGGCTTCCACAGCTGTCTTTAAACGTGAAGCAACTTCTGACAGCTTAAGATGCTCCCAAAACCAATAATAAAAGTTATAACATATATTCAACAGGATATTTATTTTCCTAATATTGTATAATGGGTTGATGTAAGTAGTAGCTGCAGAGGATGTACTGCAATATTAACAACAAATATTTTAGCAAATACACTACATCTATCAAACTTGTAATTTATGGGACTTTTAAGAAACTATATGCTCTTAAACTACATATTTTCTTTATTATATATAACAATACACTTATTAACCTAAATTCTGACCAAATGGACACGAATAAAAAGAGTAATTGTTGACGTTGAATAAAGCAAATGGTGTCACGTCGGTAATCAATCACAACATATAGAGGATCCGCTGGGCCCACGACTTAAATCGAAACAAAACCCATGTTACAATCACTTGATATATATCACATAATCCTAAAGGGTACTCTGTGGTTCATATTGAGGTAAGCCTCAATAGTCTAAGATTTCCACAAAGACTTTCTTTTTGAAATTTCCAGCGATTTTATCTATATTTCCTCTAATAGTTTCTGCAACAGTTTGGTTGGTACATTCTTGTTGATGGGTTTCTGCAATAATTTATATATATATTATAATTTTTTTTCTTCCCAATAGGGTTTACCAACAACATATGGAATTAGTAACATTTTGGCCGATTTAACGAACTAGTGAAAATCATTTTTTCGAAGAAAAAAATCACAGAGCTGTTTTCGTGAAATGCGAATATATGGAAAAATTCTTCAGTCCAAATCAATATGATTTACATAAGCAGGCATGTGCTGTACGTGGAAAGGTCGTACGTAAACTAGAGATGGGTGGATTTGTGGACCAGTTAAAGAAGTTCGTTGTGGTTTGTCTACTATATGTGTGGAAAAACATATTTAAAAGTTACTATATTAATTCGGCATGAATCATGTGTATGCATGTTTGCTCCACGCTCATCATTGTGTACAAATTGAAATGATTTTGCTAAGTGGATACAGATCATTTCTAAATTGATGATCCATATGCAGTGCCGGACTAATCTTTTATATTGCCCCATCCAAATTTAAAATTATGCCGGTATGCATAAACTTTTTGTCAGCATATTGCGCATAATTTTTTTTTTGTCAACACCTTATACATAATTTATCAAAACCACAAAACAGTATAAAAAACAACATAAATTTTTATTTAGAAAAATCAAATTTCATATTCTACTAAAACATTGATATTGAACACTAATGTTGAAATATAGATCTTTTTGCATTTTTTTCCTACAAAATCATCCATTAGACTTCTATAGCAACTGTTTTGTTTCTGAATTTTAATTAGGGTTTGAACTATCGTAATAAAAATTTACTTATATATTTAATTCTTAACAAATTCATAAATATTGTTGAAAAGTCCAACAAATCTTATTCTAACTAAAAAATACCTAATAAGTAATATTTTAATAAAAGAACCCACAAAATTTATTTATTTATCAATACTAAATTTTTTTGAAAAATATGCCCCATTAATTTGGATGATAAGTCCAAAAAATCTTATTCTAACTAAAGATGCCTAATAAGTAATATTTTAAACAAAGGAACCCAAAAAAAATATTTATTTATCAATACTAATAAATTTGTTTTTGAAAAATATGCCCCATTAATTTGGATGATAAGTCCAACAAATCTTATTCTAACTAAAATGCCTAATAAGTAATTTTTAACAAAAGAATCATAAAATTTATTTATTTATCAATACTAATAAGAAAAAAATTGAAAAATATGCCCGATAATTTGGATTCCCCAATCTTTGGCTTGGGTGGCTTCCTCTCTAGGCCGGCCCTGTCCATATGTATACTAGAGTCAAGTAGCAGCGATTAAGCTCTTTCTAAAAAGAAAAAAAAGTAGCAGCGATAAATTATTATATTGGACTACTTTTTTTTCCTTTTTTTCTATATTGACTACTTACCATAAAAATAAACATAGCGGTGAGTTATTATCGAATAAGATCGCGGTCTCTACTTACTTGTACTATATATCAGAAGTGAATAAAGAATAAAGAATCATCTGGTTATTATTTTGTTATAAAGTTCAGTGGAAGATAAGCCCAAACTAAACAAAGTTTAGGTCTTTGACATGATTGAGGACGCACTAAGTTTCAAAAAGTTAGATTGTAAGATTTTTTGTGGATATATAAATATTAAGGAATATATTGTAAAGTGGGTATAAACATTCGTACATTGAATATTGAATATGTTAAAGTAAAGCACGATTTTCACGCGACTCGTATGTATGAAATTGAAATATGTGATATTAGCTATGCTTGGGATAGCCACACAAAAGAAAGTGGAGCTTCTTGGATTTTGAGAAACAATGTAGGTTCTGTTTTACTGCATGGACGAGATCATTTACTGGCGTGACAGTCTTGCAGATGCAGGAAAAAGTGTCTATTTCAATATGAACTTTACGCATCGTGCCTATTCCTTCATAAACTTTGTAGTAGTGCGTATTCCACACTGAGCTAAACAAATTTTTTAAAATACTATATGAATTTTATGCGTCGTTTCTAATCCTTCACGAACTTTATTAGTAGTGCGTTTCACATTGAATAAAACAAAATAAAAAAAATACTACATAGACTCTAAAATCGTGCTTATTTCAATATTGAGTTTAAATATGTTAGTCATCCGTTAATGTATCAAAACAACGTCATTTTGTATAAATTTGTGAAATTAAAAATTAAAAATTAAAATAAAATACACTCTCAAAATTGTGCTTATATATATTGACTGTCAAAAGTAATAGTCATCATTGATTTTATCAAAAGACTATTTTGGATAAATTCTATGAATTTGTCCGTCGTTTTTTAATTTTT